>NC_090646.1:553570349-553710516 GCF_040937935.1 Hyperolius riggenbachi
TAGTATATTGCCCAGTACAGCTAGTATAGTGCTCAGTATAGCTAGTATAGTGCCCCAGTATAGCTAGTATATTGCCCAGTATAGCTAGTATAGTGCCCAGTATAGCTAGTATAGTGCTTAGTATAGCTAGTATAGTGCCCCCCATAGCTAGTATAGTGCCCAGTATAGCTAGTATAGTGCCCCCCCATAGCTAGTATAGTGCCCCATTATAGCTAGTTTAGTGCCCCCCATAGCTAGTATAGTGCCCCCCGCCTCAAGCAACCCCCGTCCCCATGCGGCCGCCGCTGCTATTAGCTTACCCTGCGGCTGCCGGCTTCCAATAGTCCCCTCTCTGTCTCCCGGGCATGTAAATAGATCACAGCAGCTCGCTCCACGGTGGCTGCTGTGTGATGACAGGAAGCTGTAGGGAGAGCGGCTTCCTGTAACGGCGATGTGTATCGCCGTTACTATGGAAACCGCTCTGCCTCCAGCTTCCAATCCTGTCATCACACAGCAGCCGCCGTGGAGCGAGCTGCTGTGATCTATTTACATGCCCGGGAGACGGAGAGGGGACTATTGGAAGCCGGCAGCCGCAGGGTAAGCTAATAGCAGTGGCAGCGGCGGCCGTGAAGGGGGCGGCGGCCTACAACCACCGACCAACGTGATTCGCAAGCAAGTCGACCCCCCAACTTTTGGCCCACTTTTGGGGGGTCAAAAATTCGGCTTGCTTGCGAGTATATACTCTTCCAAAACTAAGAATAAAAGTATTCATTCTCTTTGACCTTTTTATTTTACCTGTGGCTACCGTCTCCATAATTGTTACTTTTAAAACATTTCTGTGTGTATTAATTATTAATATTGCTCTTACAATAAAAACTTAAAGAGAGTCTGAAGCTTAATAAAATACTTCTTTTTACCTGCTACTTGTTAAAGAGGAACTCCAGCCTAAACAAACATACTGTCTTTAAGTTACATTAGTTATGTTAATTAAAATAGATAGGTAATATAATCTCTTACCCACACTGTTTTAAAAGAACAGGCAAATGTTTGATTTCATGATGGCAGCCATCTTTTTGGTTTAACCCTCCTGGCGGTTTGTCAAAATCCGCCAGGGGGCAGCAAATACGTTCTTTTAAAAAAAATAATTTTTTTTTCATGTAGCACGCTGTCGGGGGGGGCGGCTGCGGCGACGCGTATAGCGGCGGATCGGCGGGTAGCGGCGGCGATCGGGCACTGCACGCAGCTAGCAAAGTGCTAGCTGCGTGCAGCAAAAAAAAAATATGCAAATCGGCCAGCGGGGCCTGAGCGGTGCCTCCCGGCGGCATAGCCCGTGCTCAGCACGGGCTTACTGCCAGGGAGGTTAAAGGAGGTGACCGGGAGCATGAGACACAGTTCCAACTGTCCTGTGTCCTGAGCACCTCTCCCAGTTGCTAAGCAACGTGAATAACAACATAGGAAATCCCATCATGCTCTGCCCAGCATCAAGGAAAAAAAGCCCGGGCTTTTTTTCTTCGATGGGTGGAGCTTAGCTAAAAATACAGCTAAAAATAATGCTTTGGTAAAAAAAACAAAGTTCTGATGCTGTGAAACTGTTAAAGAAACACCAAGCCTTTTCAGTTCTGCTGAGTAGATTATTAGTCCGGAGGTTCACTTTAAGCAATTTCAGCAATGCTGAAACACCACATTCCCGTGGCAGAACTAGGTCTTTATACCCCACAAATCCCGGGGCAAAAATCGGGGAGCGCTTCCTGTAAAAGGCAGAGCTTTGCGCTTTAGCTCTGCCTCTACTGGAGTCAATCTCCCTTGATCGCCGCCTCTTCCCACCCTTCTCAATCTTCTTTCACAGAGAGGGGTGAGGAGAGGCAGAGATCCGCACAGAGATTGACACCAGTAGAGGCAGAGCTACAGCACAAAGCGCTGCCTCCCCGGGCAGCAAAATTCACAACCTGGAAAGTCGGTGAATTTTGCCCCGGGATTTAAGGGGTATAAAGCCTTTGTTCTGCCGCGGGAATGCAGCATTTCAACACTGCTGATATTGCTTAACATAAGTAGAAGGTAAAAAGTAGTATTTTATTAGGCTTCAGACTCTCTTTAACCTCCCTGGTGGTAAGCCCGTGCTGAGCACGGGCTATGCCGCCAGGAGGCACCGCTCAGGCCCCGCTGGGCCGATTTGCATAATTTTTTTTTTGGTGCACGCAGCTAGCACTTTGCTAGCTACGTGCAGTGCCCGATCGCCGCCGCTACCCGCCGATCCGCCACTATACGCTTTGCCGCAGCCGCCCTCCCCCAGACCCCGTGCGCTGCCTGGCCAATCAGTGCCAGGCAGCGCCGTGGGGTGGATCGGAGTCCCCTTTGACGTCACGACGTCGATGACGTCGGTGACGTCATCCCGCCCCGTCGCCATGGCGACGGGGGAAGCCCTCCAGGAGATCCCGTTCTTTGAACGGGATCTCCTGATCTCCGATCGCCGGCGGCGATCGGAGGGGCTGGGGGGATGCCGCTGAGCAGCGGCTATCATGTAGCGAGACCTCGTCTCGCTACATGAAAAAAATTTTTTTTTTAAAAAAAACGTATTTGCTGCCCCCTGGCGGATTTTGCCAAACCGCCAGGAGGGTTAAGGTCATTTTTTTCAGCTACATACCTGCTTAAAGCATAGCAGAAATAATCCTAGCCTTTCTGAACATTCGCTACCTGAAGTATTTGATTCAGCCCAGAGTGTTTTAACAATTTCATTTGCAGGTTTCGAATAGTCAGAGCAGGTCCTCTGTCCTTCTACAGAGGTGGTGGCTGCCTTGTACCTGAAAGATTGTGTATCAAAGTGTTTGTGTTGCTCGCACGCTCCCTCCTGGCCTGTCTGTTGCCCAATTCCAGCGGTTTCAGCGCATCGATTGAATCCACAATATTGGATGGTCTGTCCCTTGATTGGGATTGGGAGGCATTGAGCAGTTCGGCCACAGAGGGGGGCATGTGACAAACACCAATATGAGCTCCTGACAGTACAAGCTCAATGCCTTCTATGACGATTCATCCCTATCTGACTGCAATTCAGCTGGATAGTGATTGATGCCTAATGCTGGGCATACACGGTTAGATCCAGCGGCTCGATTAGCTGCCGGATCGACTCCCGCCGCGTCCCCGCGGCCACCCGGATCGATTCCCGCTTGTCCCCGCGGGTGCTTCCTTATCTTCCGCTCGATTTCCGCTATTGTCCTCCTGCGGATATTAAGCGGGGAATCGATCGGCGCGGTGATCGGACCTGTCGGAAATTATCAATCGAGCCATCAGCGCCTCGATTGATAAGAAGAAAACGCACCGTGTATCCACAGCATTACATACATAAAAGATCAATTTTGATAGATTTTATCAGAAATCTATTGAAAATCAATTGAGATGTAAGTGTTGTACTGCTCAATGCACTTGTATGGCCCATCAATCTCCAACCGCTCCTGCCTCACTCCCATCGCATGGAGATTTTCCAACATGTACAATCAGACTTTTGATCAATAAACTGCCAAAAATTGATTGAAAGTCCATTGGACATGTTGGGGCAATAGATAACTGATAGATTTGATCAAAGTGGCCTTATAGAGAGGAGACTATGGCATCCCATTATCCCTAAAGAGATTCCACCTCATTCACCAGTACAGAAAAAAGGCTCACTGAAGACATGTACAAGTCTACTTCCCGCTCTGCTCAGTGACTGTAGTGAATAAAATGCTAAAATGATTTGAGCTGGGAGATAAGCATTGCAGCAAGTGATTTGTCAAGTTCAGTGGCCATGATTGCAAGGAAACATAATTAGTATAGTATTTTACAAACCATAGCTGGCTGCAGAAAACCATATCTGGCTGCAGATTGTAATGAAAAGGTCACTCTTAACAACATTAGAATACAAGACAAGTTGTATATTAATGATATATGCTATAGTACCATTTTTCATATTTATAGTTTTTCTTCAAATGGACAAAAATACAGTAAATACAGTAACAACTTTAACGGCAGGTGGTATTTCACAAACTATATATTACCAATTTCAGCTTATTTCTCGAGTGGTCACGCACTCCATTTTTTAACGAAACCTTGCTACGCCGGCTAGTTCACCCTTCAGTAAATGTAATTCAGATAATTTCCGAATTGATTAAACCATGGCTTGATATATAATACATAAAAAGAGCCAGCAGGCAATCATTGAATCCTTATTATGTACATAGTTATTTGCATGCAAATAGTACTGAATTTAGAGCACAGAGGGAAAACTAAGGATTTAGATTCCATGAATTAAATAAATACAGTAATGACATTTGCAGAATAATTCATGCATACATAAACAGACAAATATGAACAGGTTTTTCTCTAAGACATTTCATTTAGGTCTTTAGGAGAGAAAAAAAACACAAAATATGAGTAATATTTTTTACGCGAGGAATTCTCATCTGAAGATCATCAAAAAGATCTTATTGATCAAGATAAATGGGATGAGGTGGAATAAAATGCCCCATGAATTCTGAAAGAGCTATGTCACTTCTTCTTGTATGTAATTATTACTACAGCCCGGTAATTTATACGGCACATTAGGCAGCGTATTACTTTCACTAGGGTAATATACAATAGTGAGCATTAAGTGAAAACACCAGAAAAACGGTAAAGGACTGAATGCGTTCAGCATCGTTTCCTTAGGTTATCCACATCGTAGTGCGTGATAATTTCAAAGGGTTTTGGATCTGTTGCTGTTAAAACAAGAACATTAGAATATGGGAAAATGCTAGAGTCATGAATGACCAGGTGCTCCTCAAGGTAACATCGAAAACATGGAAATTAGAACACATTACCCCCAAAGGAAGATGTGTGAATGGTCAAAATGTTATTGTGTACTAAACAGGCAGAGCTATTTGCATGAATATTGCCTGTGTATGTCCCATTCCATCTGATTGCACACGAACCAACTGCATCTTACGAGTATTGCCTGTGTATGTCCCATTCAATCTGACTGCACATGAATCTGACAACCACTGCATCTTACGAGTATTGCCTGTGTATGTTCCATTCAATCTGACTGCACACGAATCTGACAACCACTGCATCTTACGAATATTGCCTGTGTATGTCCCATTCAATCTGACTGCACACGAATCTGACAACCACTGCATCTTACGAATATTGCCTGTGTATGTCCCATTCAATCTGACTGCACACGAATCTGACAACCACTGCATCTTACGAGTATTGCCTGTGTATGTCCCATTCAATCTGACTGCACACGAATCTGACAACCACTGCATCTTACGAGTATTGCCTGTGTATGTCCCATTCAATCTGACTGCACACGAATCTGACAACCACTGCATCTTACAAGTATTGCCTGTGTATGTCCCATTCAATCTGACTGCTCACGAATCTGACAACCACTGCATCTTACGAATATTGCCTGTGCATGTCGCATTCAATCTGACTGCACACGAATCTGACAACCACTGCATCTTACGAATATTGCCTGTGTATGTCCCATTCAATCTGACTGCACACGAATCTGACAACCACTGCACCTTACAAGTATTGCCTGTGCATGTCGCATTCCATGTGATCTGCCTTCATCACATTTACCAAATGCAGGATTGCATATAGTGATTTACATTACTGCTGCTTGCATTTCTGGCCTCACTTGTTTCACACCTTTTACCTGGTGGCCTATCTGTAAGTTCAAACAGGGTCTGTAATGCTGGGGATACACCGTACGTTTTTACCCGCGATAGATGGGTTTAATAGATAATTTCCGACATGTCCGATATTCCTTCGAATCGTTTTTTGGCTCAATTTCTAATAGAAGTGAATGGAAAAAGATAACAAAACCGAGCAGAATATAAAAGAATCGAGCGCAGAATCGAGTGGAGAATTGAGCGGAAAAAACGTTCGTGTGGAAAATTGAGCGGAAAAACGTATCGTGCGTACCCATCATTAGCCTTTCACTCTGATTGATTTGCATTTGTGGAGACCAACCCCTACTGCTAATATCCTAATTCACTCTCAGCAGAGGAGGCCTTCCTGATCAGACAACATTGCTCTGGCTAACTATAAGAAAGGCCTCTAGTCAGCTTTGGGTGACGTGTAAGCTGGGTGCACTTTTCAAAAGGGTAGCTTTTTTAAGGGTGGAATAATCGAATTAACCAGAATTCACCAGCAATTCAACAGAATTCTGCAGCACACCAAAGGTAACTTCCTGTGTGTCATGATCGGTGTCAGCACGCAGAGAGAATCTGATTATTGGCGATCTGCAGTATCACCAACAATGCAGATATATACCCGATTATAGATGATCTGCAGTATCACCAATAATCCGATATAACGCTAACCTCTGGACACCAGCAATACACAAATAAATACAGTAATGAATCAAGGAATGTGGAAATGTCCACCACACGACAATTCCTCAGAGGTGTGGTTACCTCTGAATGGGAATCCCGTGAGTGAGATCCTCTATCCAGGCAATGTGAGGAATCTCGACCCCTAGCAGTAATCGTCTGCTTGGGGCAAGCGTCTCGGAGAGGCAAGCCTCAGAGATAACCCTCCAGTGGGAGACTTTCCACTGAAGGGAGAAAGGTCAGACAGGCAAGGGTTCAGCAACAGAGATGACGGTAGCAGTACAGGAACGTAAGGCAGAAGAATAATCGGTAATCAGGCAGAGGTCGGCAACAAGATCAGATAGGCAAAGGTACAATATCAGCAAGAGTTAGAGTAGTCAGGGATAGCAGGAGTCAAAACACAGATCAATATACACAATATTCCTGAGCTAAGGTGTGAAATCCTTAGTATCAACACCAGGGAACTGCACTAAGATCTGAGCGCTAACACAGAGCGTGTATTCACGACAGCAGACAAAGAGCAACTGACAGGGAGCTCTTTTTATGCTGGGGAACGCTCTAGCAGCGTCCCCCAGCCGCCCAACCAATCGCTGGCCCTGCTGGAGTCAGCTGACCAGCCTGGTCAGCTGACTCCTCTTCGGGAACGATAAAGTTCCTGTCTCCTCGCGCGCGTGCGCGCCAAGCGCCGGGTGAGTGCCAGGGAAGGAGACCCTACGAGCGGCAACTGCGCGGCGGAGTCCACCGAGCATACGGACTCCGCCGACCGCACAGCCCCGCTCGGCGGCACGCCGGCGGTGGGAGTCCGGGAAGCGGAGCCCGCTGCCTCATGCCTGTTGGCAGCGGGTCCGCTATCCCTCACAGTACCCCCCTCTTGAGGAGTGGACTCCGGACACTTCCCACCCGGTTTCTCAGGATGTGACTGATGAAACCTCCTCAATTTCTCAGCATGCATGCGATTCTCTGGCACCCAAGATCTGTCCTCCACCCCATACCCTTTCCAATGCACCAGATACTGTACGGAATTCTGTACCAGCCGGGAATCTAAGATCTTCCCAACCTCGTACTCTGTCTGGCCCTCCACTATCACTGGTGGGGGGGGGGGGGGGGAGAGGAATCCACATATACAGCTGGTTTCAACAAAGAAACATGGAATGATCTCCCACCTCTCATGCTGGCTGGGAGATCAATCACATATGAAACTTCATTCATCTTTTTGGCCACTGGATACGGCCCTATGAACTTGGGCCCCAATTTGGTGGACGGTTGTCTGAGTGCCAAATGTCTTGTTGACACCCACACCATGTCCCCAGGAGAAAAGTGCCATTCAACAGACCGTCTCTTGTCGGGCTGTCTCTTTTGATTCTGGAAGGCTACTCCCAAATTCTCCTTTACTTGTCCCTAAAGTTTCTTTAAAACCCTCTGCCACTCTTCCAGGGCTGGGAAGGGAGAAGAACACACCGGTAATGGGGAAAATTTAGGAGATCTTCCTGACACTACCTGGAAAGGAGACAAGCCCGTTGAAGCGTTCCTCAGGTTGTTGTGTGAAAGCTCAGCAAAGGGCAGGAATCTAACCCAATCTGTCTGTGTATCTGCCACATAACACCTCAGAAACTGTTCCAATGCCTGATTCACCCTCTCGGTCTGCCCGTTGGTCTGTCGGTGATACCCAGACGAGAAGGACAGGTTCAGGGGCGTAGGAATAGGCCCTGCAGCCCCTGCGCCCGCTTGGGGCCGTTTTGTGGGTGCTGGAGGGGTGGCAGCATGAGGGGAAAGCCTTGCCCACAGTCGGCGGGGAGAGGGGTAGTTCCCCCCTCTCCCTCACCTCGGGGCTCTCCCCTCTGTGCTCCCCTCCAGCTCGTAAGTGTCTGTGGGGCTGTGGTGGGCAGCGAGCGGCGGGCAGATACATACCTGCTTCCGTGCGTTCCATCGGAGACTTCTCCCTCTAGCGGCTGACGTCACTTCCGGAAGTGACGTCAGCCGCTAGAGGGAGAAGTCTCCAATGGAACGCACGGAAGCAGGTATGTATCTGCCCGCCGCTCGCTGCCCACCACAGCCCCACATTACTGCTGCCCTCATTACGATTTTCAGGTGTCTGCTGCCCACATTACGATTTTCAGGTGTCTGCTGCCCACATTACGATTTTCTGGTGTCTGCTGCCCTCATTACGATTTTCAGGTGTCTGCTGCCCTCATTACGATTTTCAGGTGTCTGCTGCCCTCATTACGATTTTCAGGTGTCTGCTGCCCACATTACGATTTTCAGGTGTCTGCTGCCCACATTACGATTTTCTGGTGTCTGCTGCCCACATTACGATTTTCAGGTGACTGCTGCCCACATTACGATTTTCTGGTGTCTGCTGCCCACATTACGATTTTCTGGTGACTGCTGCCCACATTACGATTTTCAGGTGACTGCTGCCCACATTACGATTTTCTGGTGTCTGCTGCCCTCATTACGATTTTCAGTTGTCTGCTGCCCACATTACGATTTTCAGGTGTCTGCTGCCCTCATTACGATTTTCAGGTGTCTGCTGCCCTCATTACGATTTTCTGGTGTCTGCTTCCCTCATTACGATTTTCTGGTGTCTGCTGCCCACATTACGATTTTCTGGTGTCTGCTGCCCACATTACGATTTTCAGGTGTCTGCTGCCCTCATTACGATTTTCTGGTGTCTGCTGCCCACATTACGATTTTCAGGTGTCTGCTGCCCTCATTACGATTTTCAGGTGTCTGCTGCCCTCATTACGATTTTCAGGTGTCTGCTGCCCTCATTACGATTTTCAGGTGTCTGCTGCCCTCATTACGATTTTCAGGTGTCTGCTGCCCACATTGTGATTTTCAGGTGTCTGCTGCCCACATTACGATTTTCTGGTGTCTGCTGCCCTCATTACGATTTTCTGGTGTCTGCTGCCCTCATTATGATTTTCTGGTGTCTGCTGCCCACATTACGATTTTCAGGTGTCTGCTGCCCACATTACGATTTTCAGGTGTCTGCTGCCCTCATTACGATTTTCAGGTGTCTGCTGCCCTCATTACGATTTTCAGGTGTCTGCTGCCCACATTACGATTTTCAGGTGTCTGCTGCCCACATTGCGATTTTCAGGTGTCTGCTGCCCACATTGCGATTTTCTGGTGTCTGCTGCCCACATTACGATTTTCTGGTGTATGCTGCCCACATTAGGATTTTCTGGTGACTGCTGCCCACATTGCGATTTTCTGGTGACTGCTGCCCACATTGCGATTTTCTGGTGACTGCTGCCCACATTGCGATTTTCTGGTGACTGCTGCCCACATTAGGATTTTCTGGTGTCTGCTGCCCACATTACGACATTCTGGTGACTGACTGCTGCCCACATTAGGATTTTCTGGTGACTGCTGCCCACATTACGATATTCTGGTGACTGCTGCCCACATTAGGATTTTCTGGTGACTGATGCCCACATTGCAATTTTCTGGTGACTGCTGCCCAGATGGCGATTTTCTGGTGACTGCTGCCCACATTGCGATTTTCTGGCCCACATTACGATTTTCTGGTGAACACTGCCCACGTTACGATTGTCTGGTGAATGCTGTCCACGTTACGATTTTCTGGTGAACGCTGCCCACATTACGATTTTCTGGCCCACATTACGATTTTCTGGTGAACACTGCCCAAGTTACGATTGTCTGGTGAATGCTGTCCATGTTACAATTTTCTGGTGAACTCTGCCCACATTACGATTTTCTGTCCCACATTACGATATTCTGGTGAACGCTGCCCACATTACGATTGTCTGGTAAATGCTGCCCACGTTACAATTTTCTGGTGACTGCTGCTCACGTTACTATTTTCTGGTGACTGGTGCCCACATTACGATTTTCTGGTGAACTCTGCCCACATTATGATTTTCTAAAGGCCCACATTACGATTTTCTGGTGAATTCTGCCCACATTACGATTTTCTGGCCCACATTACGATTGTCTGGTAAAATGCTGCCCACTTTACAATTAATTTACAGTGAAACGCTGCCCCATTACGATTATTTGGCACCTATGGGGGGGGCCCCATCCAAATATTCGCAGGGGGGCCCAGTGATTTCTAGTTACGCCCCTGGACAGGTTCATACCCAAATTATGGCAAAAGGCCCTCCAAAACATTGATACGAACTGGCGATCTGCAGTATCACTAACAATGCAGATATATACCCGATTATAGATGATCTGCAGTATCACCGATAATCCGATATTTATGCTAACCTCTGGACACCAGCAATACACAAATAAATACAGTAATGAATCAAGGAATGTGGAAATGTCCACCACACAACAATTCCTTAGAGGTCTGGTTACCTCTGAATGGGAATCCAGTGAGTGAGATCCTCTATCCAGGCAATGTGAGGAATCTCGACCCCTAGCAGTAAACGTCTGCTTGGGGCAAGCGTCTCGGAGAGGCAAGCCTCAGAGATAACCCTCCAGTGGGAGACTTTCCACTGAAGGGAGAAAGGTCAGACAGGCAAGGGTTCAGCAACAGAGATGACGGTAGCAGTACAGGAACGTAAGGCAGAAGAATAATCGGTAATCAGGCAGAGGTCGGCAACAAGATCAGATAGGCAAAGGTACAATATCAGCAAGAGTTAGAGTAGTCAGGGATAGCAGGAGTCAAAACACAGATCAATATACACAATATTCCTAAGCTAAGGTGTGAAATCCTTAGTATCAACACCAGGGAACTGCACTAAGGTCTGAGCGCTAACACAGAGCGTGTATTCACGACAGCAGACAAAGAGCAACTGACAGGGAGCTCTTTTTATGCTAGGGAACGCTCTAGCAGCGTCCCCCAGCCGCCCAACCAATCACTGGCCCTGCTGGAGTCAGCTGACCAGCCTGGTCAGCTGACTCCTCTTCGGGAACGATAAAGTTCCTGTCTCCTCGCGCGCGTGCGCGCCAAGCGCCGGGTGAGTGCCGGTGAAGGAGACCCTACGAGCGGCAACTGCGCGGCGGAGTCCGCCGAGCATACGGACTCCGCCGACCGCACAGCCCCGCTCGGCGACACGCCGGCGGTGGGAGTCCGGGAAGCAGAGCCCGCTGCCTCATGCCTGTTGGCAGCGGGTCCGCTATCCCTCACACTGTGCTTGACAACCTCAGTTTGTTTGCTGAACACACCATCCCAGCCTAGACAGACCATCACCGGATCTCTAGATGCAGTCCACCTCCTACCATGTGGCAATCCCTTCCCTTTCTTTCGGCAGGGCCCTTCTTCCTTGTGTATCCTTCCTGATTGTGCACCCTTCTCACAGAATGACATTAACTTGTATTACTGGGACCACTACTCCAGTCTATGATCTGGCATTGTGTTTTATTGCTTACTAGCAGACCTAAACCCATTTAAAAACGAGCTTTAGGCCACCCTCACAACCTCCTCCCCTCCGGCTCATGTCCGCCGCTGCTGCATGTCAGCGCGCAAGCAAGCCTCTTGCATGAAAGCGCGCCGACTTAGTCTGCACTAGCCCGTGCGTACGCCCCATGCTCCGCCCACGCAAGAGCGTGCACCGCACTAGCTCACCTCCCTGGCCCCGTCCTCCTTTTGTCCCGACGCCCACCCGTGCTACACATGTGCAGTAGACACAGGGACAGGGGACACAGCGACACAGGGGTTTTATTAGGTAGGATTAACTGTATTGTGTTGTCTATCAGGCCAGAAACCCACTAGGAGCAATTTCTAATCGCTGCTGATTTGAAAAACTTCTTGCTAATGTAATGCTATGGAGGATTTTTATAAAATCACATAGCTCAAGTGGGATCACACCCATAGCATTACATTAGCAAGAGCTTTAAAATCACAAAGCGCTCAGAAAATCGCTCCTAGTGGGTTTCTGGCCTCACTCCTATTTTCCTTGTTTGTAACCTTACTAATTTTAAAGCGCTGCAATATGTTGGCACTATATAAATCCAATTAATAATAATAATAATTTTCACCCTTTCTCAGCCCTAACAGTATCAAATGTCTTCAATTATACATCCTCTCTTTGCCCCAATCTCAGCAAATTATGCTATGTCCACAGAAATGGACAGCACACACCAGTCTCCACAACGAACAATGCCCAGTGCCTACTATATAGGAGCACAATATACTCCCCCATAGCTCCGAGCTCACCCTGAAAAGCAAAATAGTACTCACCCAGGGCTCTCTCCAGCCCAGGGCTGGTCGGGAGGTCCCACGACGGTGTCCTGGCTCCTCTCCTAGGCCCCGCTCCGGAATGGCTGACCGGCGGCAGCCCGGCGACACTCGGCCGAGTGTCGGGCTCCTTCTTCCTGGTATGACGCAGTGATTAAAGCGCACATGCGCAGTACTTTCACGCCGGCCGCCGTGATGACGCTGGGCGGCCGGCGTCGTGACGTCAGCTACGTCATATCAGGAAGAAGGAGCCCGACACTCGGCCGAGTGTCGCCGGGCTGCCGCCGGTCAGCCAATCCGGAGCGGGGCCTAGGAGAGGTGCCAGGACGCCGTCGTGGAACCTCCCGACCAGCCCTGGGCTGGAGAAAGCCCCGGGTGAGTACTATTTTGCTTTTCAGGGTGAGCTCGGAGTCCCTTTAAAGCAAACCTGGAGCGAAAAAAGTGTATGTATGTGTAGTGCAGATAATTAAGAGAACATTAATAGCAAAGAAATAAGTCTCATATTGATTTCCAGTACAGGACGAGTTAGAAAACTTCAGTTGTTATCTATGCAAAAAAGCTTCTCTGGGCTATTTGACCCAACTTGGGTCGAATGCAGGCCCGTTTTCTTAAGCACTTAAACAGCCAAGAAACAGTGAGAGACAGGATGAGATAAGTTTTTAATGCAGGAAAGTTCAAAGGGTAATTATTTCTGCTTTGTTTATAGCTTAAAAGACAGAGTGTGATTTTAAAACGGCAACTGTGACAGTATGATGCAGTGTAATACAAAAAAATAAGCTATATATCGGTAACTGAAAATAAATATATGAGACTCTTTCTTTGCTGCTAATGTTCTATTCATTATCTGTACTACACATACAATTCATTATATCACACGTTTTTTGGATCCCCCTTGTTTGAGGTACTCCCAGGCATTGTCATAACTATTTGTAGTGAATTAGGTACTCCACAGCCAAGGAGCGTACTGGCATATTTTAATCTCCCTAGCAACTCATTTGAAGTTCTGTGGGGATCATCACATCTGGTACATAGGGGCCATCACAAAAACATTAAGCAGAAAGATGCAGTTTCCTGCACACATGTTAGGCTGGCATCAGAGCCTACTGCACACTCACTTAAAAAAAGAAAGAAGCATGTGGTTTACCTCAGGTGTGAGCTGCTGCATTATGACTACTTGCTATGTAATATGGGCAGCTGTGCTAGCTTGATCACTGACCATTCTTTCCATGGTGCTGAATATATTCTATTCTGAGGATAGCAGAAAAAAATGAGCATGGCCTTCCCCCTTAAAGAGACTCTGTAACAAAATTGTCAGCCTTATTTCTTCTATCCTATAAGTTCCTATACATGTTCTAATGTGGTCTGTCTTACTGCAGCCTTTCCTAGTTGCACAGTGGCTGTATTATCTCTGTTATATAATCTAATCTTCTTTCCTTTGTTGTCTTTGTCAGGCTCAGGCAGGATTGTGCTTCTCTGCTTGTGATAGGATAGAAGCTATACACACCCTCTCCAAGCCCCCTCCATGCTCTGTATGAGTCACAGACTGAGCTTCTCTCAGCCTATCACATGCTGGTTAGAAGCCATGTCTTTTTGTTTGTAAACACTGCCTAAAACTGGCAATTACAAGCCAGGATTGCAGCAGGGAGTGGCAGAAACAGCACAGAGGGGCCCAGGAGAACATAATGAATAGAATGGTATGCTTTTTATTGTAAGAATTTTAGAGTACAGATTCTCTTTAAAGCGGAATATAACATTGCATTTCAACTTTGCTCTAAAACATTATTTACAGTATATTTTATGCAACCAGAATTTTTTTTTACTAGACCAGCATTGGAAGAGTTACACAGGGCTTTAAAGTTCCTTTAGATTTCTGCAGACGCATCCGAAGCTGAAAGAGATACATTTTGTTTACATAAATGTATCTAAGTGTTGAATGTGACTCATCTCTCTGACTGAGAAGGAGCTTGGAGGACTGCCAAAGAGTGTGTAAACATTTCTCAATAGTTACATTTCACTAAATAGAATGTATCTATCTGAACTTCTGCATATCTCTCCACGGAACTTTAAACCTCTGTGTTTAACCCTTCCAATGCTGGTCTAGTAAAAAAAAAAATGCTTTTTGCATATAATATGCTGTAAATAATATTTTGAGAGCAAAGTTGAAATGCAGGGTTATATTCCGCTTTAAGAGGAATCAGATAAGCGCTTCACTAATGTGTATAGGGGTCACCTGAGAGGGAAGGGCCATGGTATATTTTAACTTGTATAGTCAAATAAATAAATGCAATAAAAATACCAGAGCAGCAGGAAGGTTTAATTTATAAAACAAAATGCCCACTGTGTTTAGCTTTTTAACTCAACTCCTAAGCCATAAATGCAAGCAAGAGCTGTAAATACAGCGCAATAGATTTGAGCGCAGTTGCTGCTACCATAGGCCATCATTGGAATTACAGCTATAGCGGCGCTGAGTGAGTAATGTGGGCGCTGTCAAAAGATGGAGCACAAATTACAACAGAAACACTGTAATTTGGCCACCAACTTTCAGCTCTGTCTGATCTGTGCCATGGTGTGCCATTCAGACAGGATATATGTAAACATAGAAGTTTAACCCTGTATGTGCTTCCATGAAATGAAGTAACTACACTGCAGAATGTCAGTAGGCATTCTGTGGGCTGCAAAAAAGAAATATTTTTTCTGTAACGGTTATTACACTATTATATATAAAAAACATGTTTTTTTATTATTTGTTAACCCCTTTCCCCCTACCCCATAGTTACCAAAATGAAACTCTGGCATAAAAAATACATAAATAGTTACCTTAGGGACTTTTAATATGTATGTCATGAGGGTATATTACTGTTATTTTTGTAAATAAAGGCTTGTAATTATTGATGTAAATATTGGTATAGTATAAAAAAAAATCGCTAAATGGAAAAAATACACCTTTAATTTTAAATAAATTATTATCGCTATACATTGTACTATGGACACAATTAAAACATTGTAATAACTGGGTCAAATGGGCAAATAAACATGTGGGTTTTATCTATCGTATCGCATTTTATTTTAAAACTATAATGGCTGAAAACTGAGAAATAATATTTTTTTTTTCATTTTTTTTAATACTTAGAAAACAAATAGATAAAGTTATTGGCAAATGTATGGGAGGAGCGTGATGTAAAAATTGCTCTGGTTTTTAAGGGGGAAAAAAACTGTGGTTGGGAAGTGGTTTAACACCATTTAAAAACACTCAAAAATTATTGTACTAAGTCTATTACCTAAAACAAAAATAAAAAAAAGAAAAAGCAAATCAATCACTATGCCTTCCATTATAAAAAATGTAAAATGTATTAGGGCACAGCCTGAACAGGTTTTATTTTTTACATTGTGTACTTTCTCACCCTTCACTTCTGTCCTGTTTTTAGCCTTTCCTTCTTTACTCTAAGGCCTTCACAGACATTAATGCAGGGTGCGTGTTCTTAATTATTAAATAAAAACATCGGCACACATTGTCCGTAGGCCTGTTTTTTCATGCTGTCTGCCTTGTCTCACGTTCTGCTTACAAAAATGTTACATCTTATTCTTTACTCCAGGGACTGTGAGCTCAGTTATTTAAAATGAAAGAAAGCTGAAGTACTGGAGCATAAGGAATGTACCAGTAATGACTTCCTTTAAAAAAATGTATTTTCGGGACTGTTAAGTTGCTACTCTGCCGTAAATATTTTAATTATTGACCTAGTTTAAATATGAAGCTCTGGGGCTGTGATGTGCTGCATGCTGGATCATTCAGCATAACAGTCAGACAACTAACATTTACTGGAGGCTAAAATGGGGGTGTCTATACTCCTTTCACTTGACAAATAAAGTATTGGTAGTATTGGTAGCTATTGCTATAAATATATGTTAAATGGTTGTAACTTGTTTAAGCGGTAACCTTGAGTCAGGCTCAGGGTGGAAAAAAGAAGCCAGGAGCTGGGAGGTATGGAGAGACAGTGCAGCGTGGCAATATTTCTTACTCACCTCCCCCGGGATCCAGACGCCGACAGCCATTCTTCTTCCAGTCCACAGAGGCTCTGAATCTCTCTGGTGAGATTGCCGTTTGTTGTCATGATTACAGACGGCAATTTCACAATAGGGTTACAGACCACCCGGAGGATGGAGGGAGAATTGCAGCGCTGGATCCCAGGGAGGTGAGTAATGTGCTGGGCTGCCACAGATCTCACTGCGGTATGATTTTTCCTGCTTTTACAGTCTAAAAGTTTGTGAACAAATTGAATTTCTTTTAGATCCTAAAATATGTAAATAATCATACTGCCAGGGAGGTTAATCAAGAATAATAAAGAACTCCATTTCTTGCCAGCTTGTGAAACTTCACACAAGAAGACTTGAAACATTGAATTCTACTGCTCTAGTTCTGCTATATTACAAAACTTTATACATAAACATGGGCAAATGTAAACTAGAAGAGTGGAGCAGTAACTCAGAGTAATGAATCAGAATCCAGGTTCCATTTCCATTTATATAAAACCTGTTTAGCTGCTCCATTTGGCCCCAGTTGCCATCTTTATATACTGTAGGCCCTTGCCAGTTCTATTCAAAGAAAATACAGAAAAGCTTGAGAATTTCCATGAGAAGATGCACTACTCCAAACATGCCAGTAAGAGATGCAGAGGCATCAGATTATAACAATTATACCCACTCTAAAGCCTGGTACACACTTTCAATTATGATTGACCAATTCCTGACCAATTTTACCACCTCCATATAGTATGAGGGCCAACAGATAGTGAATACTATGAGCAGATTGTGTAGGTATGCTCTCATACTGCATGGAAGTAGTAAAATTGGCCAATGATCAAAGTCAAAATTGGATGGGTGTACCAGGCTTACGTGATAGCTACCTAAACCGTGTATGTGTGTGTGTGTACCTGTGTGTGTGTGCGTGTGCGTGTGTGTGTGTGTGTGTGTGCGCGTGTGTGTGTGTGCGCGTGTGTGTGTGCGTGTGTGTGTGTGTCTGTGTGTGTGTGTGTGTGTGCGTGCGTGCGTGCGTGCGTGTGTTCGTTATAACATGTACAAAAACAACAATTTTGTGGTTTTAGAGCATTGTAACTCATGTTTTGAATTAGTAATGTTTAAAACTTGGTATGAGCTCTCGAAATCGGAACAGTTCCGAGTTCCGATTTGTGCATCGGAATTTGGTCATTCGATAAAATTGTGAAAATGGGAAATTACTTTAGAGTATTGTGTATTTGTAGAAATGTGTAAGGGGGTATATAAGTCCCCCTATACTCACTTGACCTGGGAAGAGGGCTGGCATCTGGGCATCGACTTGGAGCCCTGAAGGACCGGCTCACCCACAGAGGCGGCGGTCCTTCTAAGGGCATGGGCGGAGCGATCGCGTCATCCGTGACGCGATCCTCCGCCCGGGATCGTTACTCGGGCATTTTGTCTCCGCTCGCCGGCCACTTAGCAGAGCCGGCGAGCGGAGGAATCCACATAATTGCCCAATCAGAGTGTATAAGGCACTTTGTTAGGTAAACAAAGTGCCTTATACGTGCTTCCTCCTCGCCTCGTGGTCTCATTGTTCCAGAGACCACCAGCGAGGAGGAAGCACTTTGTAAGTGACACTGCACGCAGCTTGATTTTGCCCACAGCCTCCCTGATCACCCACCCCAGGCCTCATACCCCCCCTAATCACCCCAGCAGACCCCTGCCTAGCACCCTTGCACCCCTGTAAAACCCCCACCCCCCCCACCTGCCACTAACTAGCGACGCTGCCCTTTAGTTTAGGTCCCTAACTGCCTCCTAGTCACCCCTGATCCCCCCCCTACCTTTAGATCACCCCCACACCCCATCCCAGACTACCCCCCTGTATACTGTATACATCTGTATACAGCTACCTTACCCCCTGATCCCCCTCTGATCACCTGTCTATCACCTGTCCATCACCCCCCAGCACCCCCACCCATCAGAGCAGACCCTAACTGCCCCGCGGGGGTAACCGATCACCTGCCCAGGCCCTCGATTGCCCTCATACCCCCCTTCTGATTACATCCCCTGCTCTTTGTTTACATCTGTCCTCCCCAGCAATCACTAACTGATCTTTGATCAGTAACCCCCTGTGTCTGCCTCTCATCAGATCAGGACTCAGTCTGCCCCGTGCAGGCTCCTGATCAACCCCCCACCCCCTCAAATCGCCCTCAGACCCCCCCCTAATCACCGTCCAAGTGCATTGTATTTGACTGTGCTGCACTTGTATTCGATTGTGCTGCGCTTGTATTCGATTGTGCTGTAATTGTATTTGATTGTCCCGTGATCGGCTTCGATTGCCCCGTGATTGTTTGATTGCCTGAGACCCCACTTCCCACCACACCCAACCCCACCCTCCCCCCCACCACCACCTTCCGAGTGCATCAGATTTGCTTGTGCTGTAATTGTATTTGATTGTCCCGTGATCGACTTCGATTGCCCCGTGATTGTTTGATTGCCTGAGACCCCACTTCCCGCCACACCCAATCCCACCCTCCCCCCATCACCTTCCGAGTGCATCAGATTTGATTGTGCTGTGATTGGATTCGATTGTGCTGTAATTGTATTTGATTGTCCCGTGATCGGCTTCGATTGCCCCGTGATTGTTTGATTGCCTGAGACCCCACTTCCCACCACACCCAACCCCACCCTCCCCCCCACCACACCCAACCCCCCCCCTCCCCCCCCCCCCCACCACCTTCCGAGTGCATCAGATTTGCTTGTGCTGTGATTGGAGTCGATTGTGCTGTAATTGTATTTGATTGTCCCGTGATCGACTTCGATTGCCCCGTGATTGTTTGATTGCCTGAGACCCCACTTCCCGCCACACCCAATCCCACCCTCCCCCCATCACCTTCCGAGTGCATCAGATTTGATTGTGCTGTGATTGGATTCGATCGTGCTGTAATTGTATTTGATTGTCCCGTGATTGTTTGATTGCCTCTGAGACCCCACTTCCCACCAACCCCAATACCTCTCAAATACTCCCTTTTTGCTAGGTAGGTGCTCTTTTTTTCTGGGTAGTCTCGGAGGAAAACCCCATAAATTTAGTAATCCACAATGGCAAGAAGGGTGCTTTCCGATGACGAGGTATACAGGTACATGGACCAGTCGGATGAGTTCTTTTGGGAAGAATCATCCGTCGAATCTTCCGGGTCCGAATTTGAACCTGTAGAAAGCAGTGGTTCCTTGACCGAAAGTGATGACGAGGCTATCATCCCGGCTAGAGCCAGGCGTACCAGACCCCAAGTCGTTAGACCGCAGGTGGCGCAGGATCCGCCTCAAGGGCAGCAGGGTGGTGCTAGCGCTGATGATAGTTTTCTTGGTGAGGCAGGCACCAGCAGCGCAGCATCTCCTGGACTTAGTGCCAGTGCTTCCGTAGACCCTGGCGAAGTGGTGAGCGTCAGCATGGAAGTTGAAACTGGTACGGTGGCAAGTGCAGTAGTACCCCCATCGCAGCCACCAAGAAGAAGACGGGCCCGTAGTACCCACAGACTCCCAGAGGTGCTGGCACAACCAGATTGGCAATCCCCTGATTCCGCCGCACCCGTAGTGCCCCCTTTCACCGCCCAGTCTGGAGTCCAGGGTGGCGACAGCTCATCTAGGAACGACCCTAGACTTTTTGCAGCTGTTCATCACCCAGGTTCTCCTGGACTTAATTGTGGTTGAGACCAACCGTAAAGCCACACAATTCATCACCGAGCACCCGGAGAGCATGTATGCCCAGCCTTTCGGGTGGAAACCAGTCCAAGTTTCCGACATTAAAATCTTTTTGGCCCTTATCCTTCACTTGGGACTAATGAAACAGAATGTACTGCGGTCGTATTGGTCTACGAACCCAGTAAATCATGTTCCCTTGTACCCTGCTGCCATGTCCAGGACACGATTTGAGTCCATCCTGCGCTTCCTGCACTTCAACGACGACAAAACCTGTCATGAAAAGGGCCACCCTGCTTATGACCGGCTCCACAAAATTCGGCCCCTCATAGACCACCTGTCATCAACATTTGCAGATGCTTATATCCCTGAACAGAACATCTGCGTAGACGAGTCCCTCTTACGCTTTACCGGGCGCCTTGGCATCAAACAGTACATCCCAAGCAAGCGCGCCCGGTATGGGGTGAAACTGTATAAGCTCTGTGAAAGGGCCACAGGCTATACATGTCGTTTTAGGGTCTATGAGGGAAAAGACTCAAAATTGGAGCCGGTCGGATGCCCTGACTACCTGGGGAGCAGTGGAAAGGTTGTGTGGGACTTGGTGTCACCCTTGTTCCAGAAGGGGTACCATCTTTTTGTGGACAATTATTACACAAGTGTGGCCCTCTTTCAGCACTTAAAGTTAGAAGGAATCCGATGCTGTGGCACTGTGCGGCCTAGTCGCCAGGGCTTCCCCCAATGGCTCGTTACCACCAGACTTGAACGGGGGCAGAGGGTCGCCTTGCGTACTGAAGACCTGCTCGTGGTGAAATGGAGGGACAAGAGGGACGTTTACTTTCTGTCCACCATTCACACAGACACGACAGTCCAAATTCAACGGGCAACTAAGGTCATTGAAAGGCCCCTTGTCGTCCACGAATATAATGTCAACATGGGAGGGGTGGACTTCAATGACCAGAGGTTAGCGCCCTATTTAATTTCCCGGAAAACAAGACGCTGGTATAAGAAAGTGTCTTTTTATCTGATTCAATTGGCAGTTTACAACAGCTTTGTTCTCTACAGTAAGGCTGGGAGAACTGGATCTTTCCTCCAATTTCAGGAAGAGATCATTCTGGACATTCTGTATCCAGGAGGTGCCAGGCCCCCCCCCCCAGATGCAACTAGCCGACTGCATGGAAGGCATTACGCCTATCAGCTTCCGTGTGCCCCAGGTCAACGCATCCGAAGAAAACGTTGCCGTGTCTGCAGCAGGGCTGGAACAAGGACTGACACCGTTTATTATTGTCCCCGCTGTCCTGACCAGCCTGGTCTATGCGTAGGGCCGTGTTTTGAGAGGTACCACGAGCAGGTACACTATTAGAACCTAGGGAACTCCAGACACAGGAGTAGGCACACACTCAGTGGTCTTTCGCACATTGTTGCAGGGAGAGGAGAGGTAAGCTTGAAAACCAAACGGGCAGGGGCGCCTTTAGCGCATGGCACTACAAGCAGCTGCTTGGAGCGGCATGAAGGGGGAGGGGCGCGCTGTTGTGGGAGGGAGACTGCGGCTGATCGCCATTATTACCATCAGCGCCGGCTGCGCTTGTGTCCGATCGTGGTTTATTTACACCACGTGCTCTGCCGCCTTTATGTACGCCCCCCGCCCAGGCCCAGCCAATAGAATGAACGAAACTCTCACTGGAGTTCCGCCCACTCCACCTCCTCCTAAGCGCATGGCCCGCCTCTCTCCCTAGCAGCAGCCGCACGGGTTGTTTACTGCCTGCGTGTGGTGCGGCGCCGCCTCTAACTCCGCCCCCCTGAAGGCAGCGTGACTCTCCTGGCCGGCTCCGGATGTCTGAGGGGGAAGCACCGTCACTGACTGTCTGTGTGCCCCCTGCTGAGCCCACCTTAGCCAGCCCTGCATGTGTTCCCCTCTCTCCCCGGCGGTGGTCACCCAAACATGTGGCTGCAGCCTCCTGCATTAACTCAGACGAGCGCAGGCAGCCTAGGAGGTAAGCCCAGCTATACATTTACATCTTACAGCTTACAGTTGTAATCATGATGCTTGCTGGCTGCATATATTAAAAAAATAAAGTGGACCTAAACTCTAATACAGGACAGAAGGAAAACATCATGTATCATGTGATTTACCATGTTTATTATTCCCCACTCGTTTGTTACTAATTGCAAGTTGTAATTTGATCCTCCACATGTCACCTGACTGCCATGCCACGGCAGATAAGCTCATTAGATAGCACAGGATGGTAACAATATGCTTCCATGAAAGCAAGAAGTAGAAAAAGTGCAGTTATTTTAAGAGTTGTATCAGCTGTAACAAAGAAATGTTTTTGTTTAAAGTGTACCAGAGATGAGCAGCGTCTTTGGTACAATACTTACCTGAGGCTTCCTTAAACACCGTTAGGGCTGTTCCTCCCTTACCATCTCCCTGGGTGACTCCAGTCACACGCAATTGTCCCTGAAAGCCTGGTCGAGTCACGCTCTGTCACACATGTGCGGCCCGCTTAGGCGCGTTCCCGTCCCTGGGAGCAATCTGCGCTTGTGCAGTACAAGTACAAGGACGGGAGCACGCCTGGCCGAGCCGCTCTTGTGCGATGGAGCGTAACTTGGCCAGGCTTTCCGAGACAACGGCAGGTGACAGGAGTCACCCAGGGAGATGGCAAGAGATGAGCAGCCCTAACGGGGCTTAAGGGGGGGGGGGCGCCACAGGTTTTCTCGCCTGGAGTGACAAAATGGCTAGAGGCGCCCCTGCAAACGGGTAAGCATAAAAGTCGGAAGAAGGATCGGTTTCCATGCTTGATATTGCTGATCTGTCCTGGGTTGGCGATATAAGACGGCATGTTTGAATTTCCCTTGAGTGTGGACACCCCCGGTTTATATGTGATTTGGGCCTATGATGATGCTTTAATGCCACACAGAGTCATCTCTATTGGCAGGCATATTGCTGTATCCTACAGGCATAATGCTGTATACTAAAGTTCTGAGGCCCAGTCACATAAGTTGGTGGCTCACCCTGAGTGCAGGGTGGCACGGGGTGTCTCTCTCCTGAGGTTATCACTGCCATTGATGTGGAGGAAGATCTGCTATTGATGTGGAGCAAGGTATGTTTGCCGTTCATTTTTCCTTTCAGCCCAGAGTGCATTACCCGTATACCCAATATAAGGAGTATAGCAGAAACTCCTAATACTGGCCATACATGTAATGATTGCAGAGACCCTAAAATGCCAGGACAGACTTCACAAATGACCCCATTTTGGAAAGAGGACACCCTAAAGTATTATGTGAGGTGCCCGGTGAGTTCATAAAAGATTTTAGTTTTTGTCACAAGTTAGCAGAATTTTTTTTTTATTTTTTTTCTAACAAAGTGTCATTTTCCGTTTACTTGTGACAAAAAATAAGATTTTCAATGACCTCACCATTACCCTCATGGAATACCTTGTTGTGTATTCTTTCCAAAATGGGGTCATTTGTGGGGTTTGTTAACTGTCCTGGCAAGTGGGCGGGGTGCTAAATTGTGAGCACCCCTGTAAAGCCTAAAGGTACTCATTGGACTCTGGGCCCCTTAGCGCAGTTAGGGTGCAAAAAAGTGCCACACATGTGGTATCGCCGTACTCGGGAGAAGTAGTACAATGTGTTTTGGGGTGTATTTTTACACATACCCATGCTGGGTGGGAGAAATACCTCTGTAAATGACAATCTTTTGATTTTTTTACACACAATTGTCCATTTACAGAGTTATTTCTCCCACCCAGCATGGGTATGTGTAAAAATACACCCCAAAACACATTGTACTACTTCTCCCGAGTACGGCGATACCACATGTGTGGCACTTTTTTGCACCCTAACTGCGTTAAAGGGCCCAAAGTCCAATGAGTACCTTTAGGATTTCACAGGTCATTTTGCGGAATTTGATTTCCAGACTACTCCTCACGGTTTAGGGCCCCTAAAATGCCAGGGCAGTATAGGAACCCCACAAATGACCCCATTTTAGAAAGAAGACACCCCAAGGTATTCCGTTAGGAGTATGGTGAGTTCATAGAAGATTTTATTTTTTGTCACAAGTTAGTGGAAAATGACACTTTGTGAAAAAAACAATAAAAATCAATTTTCCGCTAACTTTTGACAAAAAAAAAATCTTCTATGAACTCACCATACTCCTAACTGAAGTGGAAACTTTTTTTTTTTCTCACAAAGTGTCATTTTCCGCTTACTTGTGACAAAAAATAATATCTTCTATGAACTCACTATGCCTCTCAGTGAATACTTTGGGATGTCTTCTTTCCAAAATGGGGTCATTTGGGGGGTATTTATACTATCCTGGAATTCTAGCCCCTCATGAAACATGACAGGGGGTCAGAAAAGTCATAGATGCTTGAAAATGGGAAAATTCACTTTTTGCACCATAGTTTGTAAACGCCATAACTTTTACCCAAACCAATAAATATACGCTGAATGGGGTTTTTTTTTATCAAAAACATGTTTGTCCACATTTTTCGCGCTGCATGTATACAGAAATTTTACTTTATTTGAAAACTGTCAGCACAGAAAGTTAAAAAAATCATTTTTTTGCCAAAATTCATGTCTTTTTTGCTGAATATAATAAAAAGTAAAAATCGCAGGAGCAATCAAATAGCACCAAAAGAAAGCTTTATTAGTGACAAGAAAAGGAGCCAAAATTCATTTAGGTGGTAGGTTGTATGAGCGAGCAATAAACCGTGAAAGCTGCAGTGGTCTGAATGGAAAAAAAGTGGCCGGTCCTTAAGGGGTAGAAAGCCCTAGGTCCTCAAGTGGTTAAGGGGACCCCTGAATGCCTCCATGAACCTCCCCCAGGGTATTGACAGCCCCCATTTCCTTCTGGGCACTGAAGGTGGGGAAGAGGCCCTTGTTAATAGATTGGACAAGAGCTCTGGGGAGAGGGGAAGGCTTGGCCGTCTCTCTCTTCCAGAGTTCCCCCATACCATGGACCATGTGGGCTGGTATAGTTTACGGTGTGGAGCCCCATGCAGTCCGGCCTCAACATTCTGGCTATCCCAGCCTGCATGGTGGACAAGGGGTTTCAGTTTTCATGTAATTTATACAATGTGTATACAGAACTCAGAATGCAGTATACTGCAGCAAAGTGTCACTTTACCCAGTTTAAAAAACATATTTCCTATGAAAATTTAGAATTGTTTTTCTCAAAAACTAGTCATTTCTTAATATTTTTTTATATGTTCCTACTGATCCCCCAACATACGTGGCAAATTTGGTGATGATAGCATATATGGGGGCTTTGCTATTGACCATGGAAATTGGTGCCATTGACTTCAATAGAAGATGCCTTTGGAACACGAAAATTGGAACACAAAAGTGTGTATTTGCCTGTGGAACACCGAATTTCGACAAAATCAGAATTTGGCTGTTCTGATCAACCCTATGTAAAACTATGTATGCAAATTTAGTCTGCTGACCAGTAGGAAAGCCTGTGTACTAATTTAATTTGCATTTTTTGAACTAGCACATGGCCATGTGGAATGTACTAAGGGGGTCACATATAGCTCAAAAATATCACTTTCACATGTTTGCCATAGAACCCAGTCCCAACATATACATATCACAAAGGATTTTTCAAATATTATTGAAAATGTGTTACCGTGTTACCTAAACAATCTACATAGCATGCAATATCTTGTGATTCCTCTTAAAAAATAATGAGATAAAAACTTTATGGGCCCTTATCCAATTCACTTTTTCTCCTAAGTTTTAACATGTATAAATACATCAGAGGGCAATATAAAAGCTTGGCGGATGAGCTCTTTGTCCCTAGGCCTTCTCAAAGGACTAGAGGACACAATCTGCACATGGAGGAAATACGTTTTAGCCATTTATTTAGGAAAGGGTTCTTTACAGTAAGAGTGATTAAGATGTGGAATGCATCGCCACAGGAAGTCGTTATGGCAAACTCTATACCTGCATTTAAAGGGGGCTTAGATGCTTTCCTTGCGTTGAAAGACATCCATGGCAACAATTACTAGGTAATGCCTAATAATGTTGATCCAGGGATTTTATCTGATTGCCATCTGGAGTCGGGAAGGAATTTTTTTCCCTTTTGGGGCTAATTGGACCAACAGGGATATTTCAGGGAGCAGGCTGGTGTTGTACTTTGTTCTCTGGTTAAACTCGATGGACGTATGTCTTTTTTCAACCAAAATAACTGTAACTATGTTTTCTCCTAGGAGCTAATTTTGCATCTTCTGTTTAATATAACTTCCCAGCACTTTGCAATTGAAAAAGTACCAAAAAGTAGGTGAAAATTAGTTGTCAAAATAAGTATTTTCTTGCTTGCTAGTGGCTTAAAAGGTATTTTATATGTGAAAATATCACCTAGGAGAAACATTATGAGAAACAGTGAATTTTATTGGATCTTTGGAGCCAAATTCAACTAAATCACCGGACTAGTGTATTTTATATTTGTTGCTAAAAAATGGTTAATCTCTCAAATAGCCTCTACAGCTATCCTATATTGGTAAGCATTTACACTTACTCTGGACACCACTTTCAGCAATGATAAATACTGTAGGAGGAAAGAGTGAGACAGAAGTCTGCTTAGGCATAGCTCAAGGGAAAAGCTATCTATAAAGAAGAGGTTTATTGGCATTAGTTATTCCCATTCGTTAAAGTTATTTTCTTTTTTGTGTAATGATAAGTATTTGCAATAATCCTGAGAAAATGTTTTAATCATTTATTAAAGGGACTCCGAGCAGTGCAGTAACTATGGAAAGATGCATACCATTTTGAAGCTCTCTTTCTCCTCTCTCCATTGATATATAAACTGCCGCCCTACGCCTTTTAGTTTTCGCTATTTTCGAAATTGCTGCCGCCATCTTGGATTCCTTATTCAGCATTGTATTATGCAGGATGACACTTTCCCCAGTGTCGGCAGCTCCATTCAGTGCAATGTAATGAAATACAAGGAACCCAGGGGGATATAATTACAAACATCGTGCCGGTAGGTGTGAGGATATAATTACTTAGTTGTGGGTATGCTTAAAGGCATACCCACCGGCACTGCTCGGAATCCCTTTAAACAGAAAATGTTAAAGGCTATGTTATTGTACTGCGTTATAAATGTAACGCTGTCTACCACACTGCAATGTTAAGGCTATGCGACGTTCACAACATGAGGTTAGCGTCTCGTTGTAAATTTTGCGTTATTGTAACACATTAGTGTGCGTTACTTCTAGTAGTGTGTTACCTCTAAACGCACACGTTAAACAGATACAGGGAAGTATACTTTTGCATTGTTTATATGCTCCACTGTATCTACTATATGCGATGGTAATGCAACGTTAATGTGCGTTACCAGTTTTTTTGGTGCGTTGCATTGTAATTTTGCATTGCAACTTTAACATCGCATCACAACGCAATGTCACACTGTGAACCTAACCAAAAGGACATTCCTTAGGTTTTTGAACGTCTGAATTTCATATGCTTTGCTGCTAAAAGTAACTTCATATCACTAATCATTAAAAACATATCACAAACCATAAAAAAGCATATTTTTAAGTTACCATTCTCATCTTTACTGCATACTTAAAGGACCACTATCGCAAAAAAAATAGAAAATTTAAAGTACACACTTATAAGAAGTGCATTTCTACCAGAATAAATTGCACCACAAATTACTTTTCTCCTGTGTTGCTTACAGTAGTTAATAAAAATGTGACAGATCTGACAGGTTTTGGACTACTCCATCTTCTCATGGGGATTCTCAGTATTTCCTTTATTCTTTTCAAAAGCATTCCCTGGAAAGGATCAATACAAAGATGTCAGCTGGCCTCCCTACTTATTTGCATGCTATTTTGGCAGTTAGACTCAGCAACTGCCATTCAGCAAATACTTTTGAAAATAAAGAACATTCTAAGAATACCCCGTGAAGGGATGACTAGATCTGTCAGATTTTTACAGCCTATTGTAAGTAATAGCGGCATAGGAAAAAAATTGATTCACTAAGACAAACAGCATGCCTTATCAGAGTTAATACATCTTATCAGAGTTGTCATGCCTTATCATAGTTAGCATGCCCTATCAGAGTCAACACATCTTATCAGAGTTAACACTCCTTATTATAGTAGCATAGTGAGCACTACAAACGTACGCCTGCTAATTGGCATTTGGCAATGACAAGAGCTCCACTATTATTGGCTGGGTTGCCAAAGCAGCAGATGTTACCACCTCCAAGACACTGACTTATATCGCAACTGTGATCTTTAAACTTAGGGAAGTGTTTCCTGTAATATAAAATAATAATTTACACCTACCTTAAGCTATACATTGTTTTCTGAGACACCTGCAAAATACTGTAAATTGAAATGTACACTTTGCTTGGTTCCTATACTAGCCCAGGTTGCAGCTTTCATGACTAAACCACTCTTTGCATGTGAATCATGCACATTAAGCTTACACATTTGTAATCATATGCATTTTTACAAGGGAAAGGAAACTCAGATACCTGGAAATGTGCATAAACATTTTTACTTATGATTTAGAAAGAATCAATGTTACAATATTGTTTTGACTTTTTATCTGTAAACAAGAGTCACTATGTTCATTCTCATGGGACTGAAGAGAATAAACAAGTGCTGAGGGATGTTGTCAGTTCAAATGTTCACAACAAGCTGGAACATTAACAGCAATAAAAGCAACTGAGAGCTGTCAAAATTGAGGATCTTCTATTTAAAATGGGAAACTATGCAGATTTCTTGTCTGCAGGATTTGTTAGACTCAGGAGGCAAGCTCCTCTCTTTTCAGGAAGCAGTGTAGCCACATCCAACATAACCATTGCTTCTACTGCAACCAAGTTCATGGCTTTGTAACAAGATACTCAGGGGGTGAGGGGGGATGGTGCTCCCCTTCACTAGTGCATAGTTTGAGGACCTGTTGCGTGCTCCAAGGGAGAAGCAGTCACTTGGCTGTATTCCTTTATTAAGGAAGCACAACCATGAAATAAGAGTTTCTGTTGTCGTCTCCAAAAATTGGCAGATCACTTGGAGAAATCCAGGGACTAATTTTTTGATTTTCCAAAGGAAGGGTGGAAAGTGGTCTGGAAAGCTATCATTGGAGAGGATTGGAGGGAAAGTTTTATCAAAACTAATTATAGAGCTTATATTCCTATGAAGGGTCCGTATAGACATGTAAATAAGATACATTTAATATGCCCAAAGTGTCAAGACCTTTCCCCCGATGCTATAACATATGCTGTGGTCCTGTCACTCTATTCAAGTCTCCTGGCAGAAGACATTAGCTCTCTCCACTACAATTCCCCAGACAGGTCAATCTTTGCCTGTGCTTTTTTCATAGGGCTGAGCTATTGGAGGGTGAAGACTTAAAGGGAATCGGAAGTGAAATAAACTTATGATATAATAATTTGTATGTGAAGTACAGCTAAGAAATACAACATTAGCAGCAGATATACAAGTCTAATATTGTTTCCAGTAGAGGAAGAGCTAAGAAACACCAGTTGTTATCTATGCAAAAGAGCTTCACTGATCTCTCCGACTTTCAAAGTCGCAGAGAGCTCTGTCTTCTGAAGCTTATTATCTCAAGTGGCTGTCACTGTATTTTTTTTCTGCAAAGGAAAGTTCATAAGTTCACTAGCCTGCTCTGTGAAATAATTTAGAATGCTGAGTGTAATGAGTAAACTGCAAATATTAGAGAATGATGCAAAGTTATAAAAAAAACAATATAACTGAAAATAAAAATATGAGAATATTTTCTTTGCTACTAATGTTCTAGTAATTATCCGTATAACACAACCAATTCACTACCGGTATTGTAACGATTGGTGTCAGCACGCAGAGAGAATCTGATTATTGGTGATCTGCAGTATCACCAAGAATGCAGATATATACCCGATTATTGATGATCTGCAGAATCACCGATAATACAGATATATTGCTAACCTCTGGACACCTATAGGTATGTGAGTGTTTGGTGTAACAGTAATACTTTGAGTGATGCACCTGCTGAGCAGGCGATATAACCGTAAAGAGACACTGCTTCTGGGAGCACAGGAACCTTCCAGCAGCCTGAGGCTCTCCAAGGGGAGGAGTCAGGCTGGAGACAGGAAGGGCCAGAGAGTGAGTGACACCTAAAGGTGGATGTCACTATCTGATCTGGAGACTATCTCTTAAGGGGAGAGATAGCTCTCGAGGTCGGGCACGCCGGGTCGGCAACACACTGACATATAAAGTACAAAGACAGAAGGCTGATTCGGTATCCAAGTCAAGCAGGGTCTGGCAACGGAATATCAGATATGCGAGGTACCGAATCAGAAGACAGAGGAGTAGTCAGAAAAGCTATAAGTCATAACATATATCATACAATGCCTATTCTGGGTGCGAGGTCCTTGGTCTCAGCACCCCGGAACTAGTCTGAAGTATACACAGATGATAATACAGTTCCCTAGACTGGGTGCGAGGTCCGTAGTCTCAGCACCCTGGAACTAGTCTGAAAGATAACACAGATGGTAGTACAGTTCCCTAAGCTGGGTGTGAGGTCCTTGGTCTCTACACCCTGGAACTAGCTTGAAGTATGACACAGATGATAACATAGTTCCCTAAGCTGGGTGTGAGGTCCTTGGTCTCTACACCCTGGAACTAGCTTGAGGTATAACACAGATGATAACACAGTTCCCTAAGCTGGGTGTGAGGTCCTTGATCTCTACACCCTGAAACTAACTTAAGCATAAACAGAATACAATTCAAATAATCTGGCTAAGTGTGAATTCCCAGGTCCACCTGGTTCAAACACACTGAAGGATGTGACTAGGTCTCAGTGCTTCCACGTAGTGATCGCAATGGCAGACAACTTGCAAGTGACCAGCAGGAACTACAGTGGTGTGAAAAACTATTTGCCCCCTTCCTGATTTCTTATTCTTTTGCATGTTTGTCACACTTAAATGTTTCTGCACATCAAAAACCGTTAACTATTAGTCAAAGATAACATAATTGAACACAAAATGCAGTTTTAAATGATAATTTTTATTATTTAGTGAGAAAAAAACTCAAAATCTACATGGCCCTGTGTGAAAAAGTGATTGCCCCCTTGTTAAAAAATAACTTAACTGTGGTTTATCACACCTGAGTTCAATTTCTGTAGTCACCCCCAGGCCTGATTACTGCCACACCTGTTTCAATCAAGAAATCACTTAAATAGGAGCTATCTGACACAAAGAAGTAGACCAAAAGCACCTCAAAAGCTAGACATCATGCCAAGATCCAAAGAAATTTAGGAACAACTGAGAACAAAAGTACTGTAATTGAGATCTATCCGTCTGGTAAAGGTTATAAAGCCAGTTCTAAAGCTTTGGGACTCCAGCGAACCACAGTGAGAGCCATTATCCACAAATGGCAAAAACATGGAACAGTGATGAAACTTCCCAGGAGTGGCCGGCCGACCAAAATTACCCCAAGAGCGCAGAGAAAACTCATCCGAGAGGCCACAAAAGACCCCAGAACAACATCTAAAGAACTGCAGGCCTCACTTGCCTCAATTAAGGTCAGTGTTCATGACTCCACCATAAGAAAGAGACTGGGCAAAAACGGCCTGCATGGCAGATATTCAAGGCGCAAACCACTTTTAAGCAAAAAGAACATTAAGGCTCGTCTCAATTTTCCTAAAAAACATCTCAATGATTGCCAAGACTTTTGGGAAAATACCTTGTGGACCGAGGAGACAAAAGTTTAACTTTTTGGAAGGTGCGTGTCCCATTACATCTGGCGTAGAAGTAACACAGCATTTCAGCAAAAGAACATCATACCAACAGTAAAATATGGTGGTGGTGGTGTGATGGTCTGGGGTTGTTTTGTTGCTTCAGGACCTGGAAGGCTTGCTGTGATAGATGGAACCATGAGTTCTACTGTCTACCAAAAAATTCTGAAGGAGAATGTCCGGCCATCTGTTCGTCAACTCAAGCTGAAGCAATCTTGGGTGCTGCAGCAGGACAATGACTCAAAACACACCAGCAAATCCACCTCTGAATGGCTGAAGAAAAACAAAATGAAGACTTTGGAGTGGCCTAGTCAAAGTCCTGACCTGAATCCTATTGAGATGTTGTGGCATGACCTTAAAAAGGCGGTTCATGCTAGAAAACCCTCAAATAAAGCTGAATTACAACAATTCTGCAAAGATGAGTGGGCCAAAATTCTTCCAGAGCGCTGTAAAAGACTCATTGCAAGTTATCGCAAACGCTTGATTGCAGTTATTGCTGCTAAGGGTGGCCCAACCAGTTATTAGGTTCAGGGGGCAATTTCTTTTTCACACAGGGCCATGTAGGTTTTGAGGGTTTTTTTCTCACTAAATAATAAAAACCATCATTTAAAACTGCATTTTGTGTTCAATTAGGTTATCTCTGACTAATAGTTAATGGTTTTTGATGAGCAACAACATTTAAGTGTGACAAACATGCAAAAGAATAAGAAATCAGGAAGGGGGAAATAGTTTTTCACACCATTGTATATATGGAGTAGTGCTCTTCAGCACCACCCCTAATAGCTCAACCAATAGTATCCTGCTCTGGAGTCAGCTGATCGGCATGGTCAGCTGACTCTTCCTGCTTAGTATAAGAATTCTGCCTCTCAGCGCGCGCGTGTGTATTCCTAAGCCTATGTGCACTAACAGACTCAGCCACACCAGACACACGCTGCCGCGTGCAAACCGCGCGCTGGACGCGGAACCAGCCGCCTTACTGTTGTTGCATGCGGCGGCTTTTCCGCGTTCTGCCCTGCTACCAGACACACGCTTCCGCGTGCAAACCGCCGCACTGGACGCGGAATCAGCCGCCTGCTCAGTAGCACATGCGGCGGCTTTTCCGCGATCTCTCACAGGTATATCATAATTTATTTTTTTTTGCTTCAGTGTTACTTTAACTGCTTTAGTTAAATTTGAACATTGCTTATAATTGCTATGGTTTATTAATGCTGCACTATGAATACATGCTCTTTAACACTTGTGGGGCAAATATGGACTCTGTAAGGCCCAGTGCACACCAAAAACCTCCAGCAGGTTTGAAGCAGATTTCAGAGCGATTCTAGGCATTTAGAGAGGTTTTCTAAACATGCCTAGCGTTGTTTGGAGCATTTTTGTGTAGCAGATTTCAAATATTGTTACAGTAAAGCTGTTACTGAACAGCTTCTGTAACAAAAACACTTGGAAAACCGCTTGGATCTAGTGTTTTTCGGAGCGGTTTTCCACTTTCCTATACTTTAACATTGAGGCAGAAACGCTTCAGAAATCTAAAAAATGCTGCAGCCCCCGAGTTTGCGTTTGGGGAAAAATGAGCCTCTCTGGTGTGCACCAGCCCATTCACTTTCATTAGCCAAGCGGTTTCCCCCCTGCAAGCGTTTTAAAAAACGCTTCAGAACCGCTCTGGTGTGCACCAGCCCTTACACTGCTTTCTTAAATGGATGTATCAGTAATATAATTGTCATTAATGGTATACTGTATAATATTGTTCGTTTTGCCGTTGGCACAGGCACTTGCAACAATCTTCAGTATGTACTGTATGCTAAGTTTACTTGTCACGGCAACTGTTGGAATGTATTATAAGCAGCAACTTTAAATAAATATAAAAAAGATGTAGGATCTTAGCTTTCCCCAAAAAAACTGCACCACGTTTGTACCAAAATAACCTAATTTATCTATTTACCTGTGAGGGGCTCTACTAGAGGTTTCTATTAATAAATGGGGTTTCCCAGATTATACCATAAATACCCACTAAGGCGTACCCCCATCTTTTCTAGCGCAAGGTGGGATGAGCCCTTTGTCCATAACATTAGAAGAGGGTGCCCTGCAAAGGAGTGATTTTGTTGTTACCCCCCCCCCCTTTTCCAGAGGGTGCTCCAATGTTATAGACTACTTGTGCTGGTATCGCTCAGGAGGTAGAGCCCCATGTTTGCAAACTTCACGTTTCCTGAGTTTATCCATCTACATGTGGCTCAAGGAGTAAGGAAGGTTTGAAGGGGCTGATCTTTTTTAAAATAATTATAATTATTTTAAATCAATTATATTTAAATAAAATTTAAAAGAAACTTTTTTATTTATTTCATGCTTACAAGCACGGTCATGTACAGTGCTCTCAAAAGTGACATTGCTTGTCATTGTACTGCCCAGCCACTGCAATGGCAAATAAACCTAGCTTGTGCAATGGCCAGCAATGTGTGTGTGTGTGTGTATATATATATATATATATATATATATATATATATATATATATATATATATATATATATATATATATATATATATATTCGGCCCCCTTGAAGTTTTCTACATTTTGTCACACTACTGCCACAAGTTGTAGGTCTCTGCAGCTCGTCCAGAGTCACCATGGGCCTCTTGACTGCATTGCTGATCAGCGCTCTCCTTGTTCGGCCTGCGAGTTTAGGTGGACGGCCTTGTCTTGGTAGGTTTACAGTTGTGCCATACTCCTTCCATTTCTGAATGATCGCTTGAACAGTGCTCCGTGGGATGTTCAAGGCTTTGGAAATATTTTTGTAGCCTAAGCCTGCTTTAAATTTCTCAATAACTTTATCCCTGACCTGTCTGGTGTGTTCTTTGGACTTCATGGTGTTGTTGCTCCCAATATTCTCTTAGACAACCTCTGAAGCCGTCACAGAGCAGCTGTATTTGTACTGACATTAGATTACACATAGGTGCACTCTATTTAGTTATTATTAGTACTCATCAGGCAATGTCTATGGGCATCTGACTGCACTCAGACCAAAGGGGGCTGAATAATTATGCACACCCCACTTTGCAGTTATTGATTTGTTAAAAATGTTTGGAATCATGTATGATTTTTATTCCACTTCTCAAGTGTACACCAATTTGTATTGGTTTTTCATGTGGAAGTCCAATAAAATTGATTCATGTTTGGGGCAGTAATATGACAAAATGTGGAAAACTTCAAGGGGGCTGAATACTTATGCAAGCCACTGTATAGTATATACGCGCGCGTGTGTGTGTGTGTGTGTGTGTGTGTGTGTGTGTATACATATATATATAGTGTATACGTGTGTGTGTGTGTGTGTGTGTGTGTGTGTGTGTGTGTGTGTGTGTATACATATATATAGTGTATACGTGTGTGTGTGTGTGTGTGTGTGTGTGTGTGTGTGTGTGTGTGTGTGTGTGTGTATACATATATATAGTGTATACGTGTGTGTGTGTGTGTGTGTGCATACATATATATAGTGTATACGTGTGTGTGTGTGTGTGTGTATACATATATATAGTGTATACGTGTGTGTGTGTGTGTGTGTGTATATATGTGTGTGTGTGTATATATGTGTGTGTGTGTATAGGTGTGTGTGTGTGTGTATATATATATATATATGTGTGTGTGTGTGTGTATATATATATGTGTGTGTGTGTGTGTGTGTGTGTGTGTGTGTGTGTGTGTGTGTATGTGTGTATATATATATGTGTGTGTGTGTGTGTGTGTGTATGTGTGTGTGTGTGTGTGTGTGTATATATATGTGTGTGTGTGTGTGTGTGTGTGTGTGTGTGTGTGTGTGTATATATATGTGTGTGTGTGTGTGCGCGTATATGTGTGTGTGTGTGTGTGTGTGTGTGTGTGTGTGTGTGTGTGTGTGTGTGTGTGAGTGTGTTGCCTGTGAATGTTTTTTTCTTCCTCAAATTTAGAACTGGATTTGGGTTTAGCTCCCAGCAGCTCATTTATTTCCCAATTATTTCCTTTCTGGTTGTTTTTATTATCTATTCTTCCTTTGGCTTGTTGCCCATGAATCCTTTAGCTTCCTTTTTTCCCTTTGTTTTTTTGTATATAAAATGCTATATATATTGCAATAAATTATAAATCAGTTGTAAATTTCAAGCCAGAGAGAATGACATAAATAGCGCTTGGGGTTTTCATAAATACAATGCATAAATGAGGCCAATTTAAATGTGCCCTAGACAAGTGAATTTTCTATCCAGTAAATGAATATTTATGCCAGCCAGGAATGGCCTAGCATCGCATAGCACAAATCTTAATCCAACATCCGCACTGTACGGAACATGTAAATACAAGCATGTTTCTATTCTTATCACAGAAAAAAGAAACACAGCTACAAACATCCAACCATGTACTCGCCTGTTATCAGACAGTTAATAAAGACAGTACACGGAAATAAGTGTTCAGTCCACTGGATAATAAACATTGTTAAGCTGTCTCTACCATTGTCTTCCCATCAGTGTGATTAATGGGAAGTTTGTGTAAAATGCTTGTAATGGCATTCCCGCAAGACACTTTACAGCATGAACAGATAGGAAAATATTAACATTTCTCTGCAGACTTCCCATTTGTAATAAGAGGAAAGCTAAGGTGGAAATGGAAGTGCAGCTCTGAGAAATCAATCACAGCTCTAGTAAGGAGTATATCCAATATAAACGTAACAGGTAGATAATTGTACTGAAGCGTGTTCCCACCTAGAAACCTGTTTTTTTTCCTTGTGAGAATGGCTAGAGCCTTATAGAAGCAATAACTCTATTGCTTTGTAATCTTCACCTCTCTAGTGTGGTATAGAGGTAATTCTGGCCAATTCCTACTTGTTAATTAGTGTTTTTATTTCTCAGGTAGTGTAAAATATGTTTTAGCGCAGCAATAATGCAGTAAGGTGTAATTACTGTTATAGAAGCAGTTGTATTGCCTAGTGTCATTCACTGTGAGATACAAATGGGGCCTTGGCCAGACACCTTAGTGATCCAATGCGATGTAGATCCTATTCACTTTATTTATAAAAAAAAGTACCGACATGTGACTGCAAGTAAATACTGTAAACACTGAAAATAAAGCACTGCTACACAAAGTAGATTGTATTGTATCAAAAAAATTTTTTAAAGATAACAACTAAGCTGACCCAGAGTAATAAGTTGGTTATGATGCCATGAAGCCATTAATTATATAACTATATTAGAAATAAATACTTTTTTTATGGAAATGTATACAAATCTATATAAGTATTTTTTATTATTAATATTATTTTTAATATAAAAAAGTGATTCACACAACACTTTGACATTGAATGCAATAAAAAAAATACCTTTTCTCTTTTAATTACATTTTATTAAAGGTTTGAACATGTAATTTTTCATTTAAAGCCTGGAATCTGCACTCTCTTGGAGGCGTATGGGCAGCCCTCTGTCTTGCTGCAGGGTTAATTAGTTGAATAAAATAGACAACAGTTACTAATTCCACATCTGGACTAACACATTGGGCTTGATTCACAAAAGCGTGCTAACTGTTAGCACGCCAGTGAAAAGCCCCTTATCACGCCTAAACTCAGTTTAGGCGTGATAAATTCTGATCGCGTGCAAAGTTCCACGCGCAAAATGCCCATTAACCAGGCGTGATAAATTCTGATCGCGCGCGGGACTTTGCGCGCGATCAGAATTTATCACGCCTAAACTCAGGGGCTAAGGGGCTTTAACCAGGCGTGATAAATTCTGATCGCGCACAAAGTCCCGCGCGCGAAGTGCCCATTACCCGCTATGCGACGCAAAACTTTGCACGCAGAACTTTGCGCGCGATCTGATTTTAGAAACGGTGCTAACCTGCTTAGTGCACTGGTTATCATGCCCAAAAGTCTTTAGGCGTGCTAAGTAGTTTAGCACCGCTTTGTGAATCAAGCCCATTGACTAAGGCCACGTACACACAATGCATGTCACCTGTCAGTGGGCGACATCGCTGGGCCGGGCTGCACACACGCATCAGCTGTGTAGCTAACAATGTGCTGTGTTGTTATGCAGGGGGACAGCGAGTGTGACATCACACAGCGTGAACAATAGGAATGGCACCGATGGGGGTGAGTAGATTTGCCTGGTGAATCGCTCGTGGGTTGGGGGTCGTTGGCTGCAGTACACATGTCTGATTATCGACTGAGGCGGTCATTATCAGCTACCTCAGCCGACTTAAGTCAGGTGTGTGTACGAGGCTTAATGGGAATACTATCGATTCACATATTTTTTTCAATTGACACATAAATTGTTTGGGAAGTGCTGCTAAGTACTGGTGTATACATTTTAGTAGCAACTTATTTGTTTACTGTTAGCAAAATACATTCAAAGTTTACTGACACCAAAACTGACGGCTGACTGAGCTATGAGGAGAGGGGAAATTCCCCTCACACTTGATCAGTTATCTCTATGTGTAGCTTTGTGTGTGACAGAGAGAGACAGGACACAGGAGCTGCAGCTGTTGGGAGCTCTGTTCCTGACTGAAGTGTCTGAAAAGAGCAGAGGAAATGTAACTAATTGTCACAGCTTTTTCATATTGTTTTTGCTTTCAGAGTTTGATATGTTTGATATTTGCTTTCTGTAGTCTGATATGCAACTCTGGCTGTGCATTGAAGCAGACACCCCTTCTGCAATTGATTTGTCCCAATATAGCTAAATCCTACCCTCAATAAATTACAGCTTTTGCCTCTGATATTTAACATAAAATGTAGGAAAATGTTTGCACAACTACTTAGACATTATTTGTACATTGTCATTTTAGAACACTTGGGTATCCATAGTATTCCTTTAACAGCAAACTCAGACAATCCCATATTATTGTCTCCATTAGGAACACAGTGGAATAATTAATGAATGCTATTCAATGTAAACATTTGTATTTTACTTGCACATTTTTTACATTTTACATGTAAGCAATCTGAAGTACGTTTTGAGCTCAATTCCTACAATGTCTAGTGCTGAACTACAGGGATTTATTTTTTTTCTCAGGAATATTGGAGTATAATTTGAGGGCTATGGGTGTGCTATAAACAATAACTTCTGGATACATCTCTGGCTCATAGGCACAAATTCATGATTTGCATGGATCCATCCACTGTCCTGAAGTGATGCATTATGGGTGTTGCATTCTAGACAAGGAGAAGTGGGGTAGCAGTTAAGTGGGAGAGGAAAGATTGTCACAAGCTACTGAGGATGGATGTGGCCTGATGCCATGAAAGCCATTGTTAGAGTAATGTGAGGAAAGGAATAGGGCAAACACCCAATTAAAAGGTTTAAAGTGGGGGTGTCAATAAAATCCCTGATTCCGTGTACAGCTTGGCTTTAATATTTGTGACATTTTAAATAAACACAGTTACAAAAAAAGGTTATCAATATTTTACAATGATCTAACTTCTCCCTACTCTCACACAGAACATACCACTGATGGTGTCTAAACCTTCACCCTCTTTCTGGTGGTGCTTGACCTTTAACTCTCCCCGTCCCCCACGTGGGCAACTAACCTTAACCCCACATTGAACCTTCACAACCTATCACCACCTAACCTTAACCCTGATGTCATGTTTAAAAGGGCAGGCATTATAATAGCGAATTGTGGCTGCATATAGAGGGTGCTATAACATTATAGTGGACACTATTAAACAAGACGCGTCTTGAGTCATTTTCAACTGTTCCTTACAGAAAGGCCGCTTCCTTAGAAGCCCGCAGTGTCAAATGAAGTCCAAACTAAAATACATTTGCAGAAAACTAGGCCCTTGGAAAATAAGGCCCCAAAATATTAAACTAAGATATCATGGGTTTTTCAGTCCCAGTAAGTGGTATCGAATGCACAGCCTATTCAAAGAAGGTAAAAAGAACTGGTGTGCAATCCAGGTGGTGTAAGTGCTGGTCAGAAGCCCATGTCACTTGTGTTACACACCGGTGCTTTTCTTATGCAGTTTTAGCTGTTTTGTTTCTTTTTCCTGTAACCTAAAACCAGATTTATAGGTATTTCATGTGAAAGTGGACTGTTACTATGTTTATATATGCAATGCTGTAGTGTCAAAATCAGATTGTACAGTGCTGTAAGGGGCTCAGATTAAAGGTTTATTGTTCCCTGTAAAACATTGCATAAACATGCGACTACATTAAAGGGAAAATACATTTTGCCTTTAATAATTTTTCATATCGCAGCTTCTTGGACTATTCACACTATTAGCAGAATGAAAAAGCTTGTTGTGGCTTTGCTATTACTTTCCTATTTCTGCAATTCCCGCTTGGTATAGTCATTAATTCATATGTTAAATCTTCTTGAGCTGTGCAGAACCTTCTCGCAAAGCTAGAAACACCATCGTTTTCATTTTCAATTAGTCTTTGTTATTTTTTACTTAGCTTATACCTGAAATGTATTGCTTTTATGGCTATATAGGTATGATTGAGGATGATTTTAACACCGCCTGGAAAGCCATTTCCTGCGCAACACGATGGGATACATTTTTACAGCCATAAAATGAGTAAATTGGGAAAAATTGAGAACCGGTGCCAACATACAGAATGTGCAAACAGCTGGGTGCTCCATAATGACAAGACGGATTATTATTAATTTTAAATAATTCTGGACTTACAAATTGGAAGGAAATGAACACATGAGAACGGCGTTCCAGATCTATTTCAATCTTGGACTTCAGTCTATGTTATTACATAGCTTCATACATATGAGCTGTAATGTCAGTAATCCAGATGTTGGACCGGATTCAAAAGCAACATCAATTTCTAATAAAATCAGAAGCTTGAAACAGTGACAAGCAGAGTTTAAGCATGTGTTCCTGTGAATTCATTGTAGCAATTCCTTAGCTACAACACTGCATCTATTGTGGGAATCTGTAGGCCAAGCTGCCTTGTGTTTCCAAGAATAACAGCAAACATCAGATAAAGGAATCATGACTTTAGGTGTATTTAGATAATAATACTTATAGATAAAGCTTTCTATAAGATGGCATATTCTGGATACAGCAATGAAATCATGTGTTGCAAGAAGAGATTTGTTCCATTCCTGCTGTGTCTTCCCCAGGGTATTACATGTATAAGTTGAGCTGTAAAGGAGAAGCAATTTCATTCTACTAGCTTCTAAAGACATCTTACAGACAGTAGGAAATGTGTACAGATATAGCTGACAGTCTGCAGGGGGTCCACTTAAATTTATATCTTCATTGATCGACATTACACAATTTGATGTATTGTTTTATTGAATTAAAGTGTTGCTGCTACTCCACAGACTGTTGATTGTTGATATTGTATCAGCAGAATGAGCCAGGTCTGCATTTAACCTATAATAGTTTAATAGCTACAGAAATTCTTGTATCTCTAGAATATTGACCCCATTATAAAAAAAAAACCAGTTTAAATATACACCTAAGATTTCCTAGATAAAGTGACTAACTGCCCAGATATACAGTAGACTGCAGTCATGAATACTTAGATACAAAAGGTCTGAATATCAGAGAATACTAGTGATCCAGCAAACTTGGGTTCCAATGTTTAAAAATTGCCTGTTATCAGGTAGGATCATTTTGGGTCATATCAAATTGTAATGGCAACTGCTAGAAGGTTAGGATACTATCATGCTATATAATTATTACCGTCTCTGCATTCTCCTCTGTCTAAGCAACAGGTGCCTAGCGCATAAGTGCAGCACACGAGCGGCTTGGGCAGCTGTCGTGGATGGGACACGCCTGCGTTGCGGGGGATCGTAGGCATAGCCGTCCATGCCGCACACGACCAGTTGCCTTCGGCCCGCTATTCAATGGGCAGGCTTTTTTTTTTTACTAGTTATTGTAATAATACTCAGCATTTACAAACTATACATAAAATAAACATAAAACCTTGCCACTGGGTGGGTTACTAATTAATTTGAACACCGAGAAATCCTCTCTATACAAGACAAGTCTAAAGGTAGCCATACACTGGTCGATTTGCCATCAGATCGACCAACAGATAGATCCCTCTCTGATCGAATCTGATCAGAGAGGAATCGTATGGCTGCCTTTACTGCAAATAGATTGTGAATCGATTTCAACATGAAGCCGATCACAATCTGTGAAGCTGCCGCTGCCGCCGCTCCTGCCAGCTATACATTACCTGCTCCGGCCGGCGCGAGTCCCCCTCTGTCCCCGCTGCTCCTTCTCCTGCTGGGCTCCGGGTTCCGGCTGGCTTCACTTCTTTCTGTCCGGGGAAGTTTAAACAGTAGAGGGCGCTCTACTGTTTAAACTTCCTGCCGGGACAGGAAGTTCAGTGAAGCTGCAGCCCAGGAGCCCGGAGCAGAGAAGAAGACAGCGGAGACCGGGGGGACGCGCGCCGGCCAGAGCAGGTAATGTATTGCAGCTAGCGTTGGTCATCGGACAGTCGAACGCCGCTATTGACACACTCCCGACCCGCCGGCGATCGAGCAAAATCTCCCGCACGGACGGATTGACGGGAATCGGCGGGAACGATTGATTTCGGACGGAAATCGATCATTCTGTCAGCGTTTGCGCAACGATTTCACAGCAGATTCGATCACAGTGATCGAATCTGCTGTATATCGGCAGGAAAATCGTTAGGTGTATGGGTCCCTTTATTCTTGTCTTGGACCATACAACCCAAAATATTGCAGCCTTTTCCATGCTAAGCCCACTACATTTGCAACATAGCACACAGTCTGTGTGCTCACCAAGATCAAGATTAACCATACTGGGTTGATTGGGCCCAGCTGAGAATTCCTATCTGCCAAATCCTGGTATAGATTCCTTTGTTCACCTAATCACCTCAGGGAGGAGACATAATTGCAGTGCAGATAAGAGAAATCTGGGACACAGATATACAAAGTCTATCACTTTCTCAGGCTCTTTCTTACTACTATTGGCAATAGTAGAAAAAGAAAGCCAGTATTTAAAGAACAGGCGACACCCATGCTAACTTAGAAATAAAAAACAAATATATAAGTAGAAAAATACTACTTCTGCTTACATAACAGATGTATTGTGCTATCCACATAATGATTCCTGTGAATATTATAAGGGAAAAGCAGAAAATCCTATTCTAAGCAGTGCCCATTTTGCCAAGCTAATGCTGACATCATATCCTCCCTGACTCTTGTTTTCCCCTCTCTTTTCTCTTGCTCATTGTGTATTCATTAGCTGCCATCCTCCCAGAGTCTTCAGACACTCCCACTGAAGTGTATACTAGGAACTGCACTGTCTCTTTTTTTCTTTTCACCTCCAATCGCTGAGTCACCTTAGTTTTGCTTGTAAACACAACTGAGCAGAGGTGTTTAAGATAAGAAGCTAGGCAGGGAAATAAATGGAAGAGGAGGAATATATTATAGATACAAAGAACCCCCAGCATTCAACTGTTTGGCACTGACTATTAAAGGGCCAGTGCTCCTAAGGTATGTTATAACTCCAAACCATAACAACAGAAAAAGTTTTGCAAGTTTTGAATGCAGGATTAGCATCTTTATCACTTAATACACTCAGACCAGTTGCTGTTGAAATTTGATTTTTATGATGACAATACCGCTTTAAAGGTTACCAGAGCCAAAGACTCTGGAAAAAAGTTAAGGTACAGTGGGTATGTGGTATAAGCAAACACCGCGCCTCCCGTCCCCTCCGTCACTCGCCGTTCTCCTAAACTTAGTCCCATTATCCTCGGCGACTCCAAACCCAGACATACCACGCCGCGCAGAGTGATGTCACAGGACCCCCGCGTCTCCACTCAGCATGTGTTGCTCACTGCAGTGGACCTGTGACATCACTGCATGGCCATCATTGCTTATACCCGCCCTACCAACTGCACCTTCACTTTTTCCCCAGAGTCTTTCAGCTCTGGTATCCTTTAAAGAGGAAGTTTAACCCAGAATTGAACATTATCTCAATCAGTAGTTGATACCCCCTTTCCCATAAGAAATATTTACCTTTTCTCAAATAGATCATCAGGGAAATCTGTATGGCTGATATTGTGGTGAAACGCCTCCCGCAGTATTGATGTCAGGGTTGCTGATTCTGGAGAGCCTGGCTTCAAGTTGGAGGTAGACAACCTTTTCAATAATTTTCCCCAGAAGGGGGAGGTTTGAGACAGGTTTGTAGCTATATAAAGCATCGGGGTCTAAGGATGGTTTCTTGAGTAGTGGCCTGACGATTGCTTCTTTCAGACAAGAGGGAAACCACCTTTCTTGTAAGGAGCCGTTGACTATTTTGTGGTATGCCGGTGTAAATAGCTCAGGGCATTTCAACATGAACTTAGTGGGGCCAGGGGCCAGATCGCAGGTAATCTGGCGAAGGTTTTAGAAGGATATCCAAGATATCTTTTTCAGTGATACCCTTGAAATCAGACCATGGTGGTAGGGTATTTTTGCATCCATTATATGGCTCTGCATAGGTTTCTGAGAAGAAGTGGGCAAATTTCTCACACAGGTCCTGTGAAGGTCTGTTGGCTGCATTTGCAATATCGTGAGACAGGAATAAGGAATTCTTTTTGTTGATCAGCGTTTGATATTTTTCCAGGTGAGCAATTAGGGAAAGTATACACCAATCAAACTGCACGCTGGCTGGCAATGTACAATAATAAGTAGGTCAAAAAGAAAATATCAACTATAAACTGTGAATCAAATACACTAATCAAAATGTGCATAGGCTGGTGGCTTACAGTAATGTAATATATCACTTTAAAATAAGTTGAGAGGCAGTGCCAAACAGTGATATATGTACTGGGCGGGGCCAAAAAAAAAGTAATACAGTATGTCAGAAAAACTCTGAAGTATTTGAGAATTATGTTTAAATGCCTCAAATCACAGGGAAAAATTAAGACATGTGTGTAAAGGACAACTATAACTAAAGGGATATAGAGGCTGCCATATGTATTTCCTTTTAAGCAATACCAGTTGCCTGGCTGTCCTGCTGATCTTCTGCTTCTAATACTTTTACCCACAGCCCCTGAACAAGCATGCAGCAGATCAGGTGTTTCTGACATTATTGCCAACTGCAAACAAACACAATTGCTAACTTCCAGCTAGAGCAATATCCTGCCTCTATCTGGCCAGCAGACGCCAGTCAGCCAATCAGGTGTACTGTCATACACCCTTTGCCTGCTGTACCAAATCTAGCAGGAATTACATAAATTAGCATTCAGGTGGGAGGCTTCGGTTGGATGCAATCGTGAATTGCATCGTTTACAGGGACGCCCCGTGTAGGCACATCTCCCACAAGGTCCCCTCCCTAACCACTCACCTGTCAACCGCATCCTAGAAGCTGCAAAAAAGAAATTTAAAATCACAAACACTGGTCCACATGACAGCCCAGGGGCCCCAGGTCTCTCTCACCCGCTGGGGCCCTGAAACCACCATGCGACACCTAGAGGGAAGTGTGGGCAAGCCCTGGACCTCTCACCTCCAGGGAACTCACCCCACCACCTCTAAACTGAATGCCAACTGCAACAAACACAATTGCTAACTTCCAGCTAGAGCAATGTCCTGCCTCTATCTGGCCAGCAGACGACAGTCAGCCAATCAGGTGTACTGTCATATACCCTTTGCCTGCTGTACCAAATCTAGCAGGAATTACATAAATTAGCATTCAGGTGGGAGGCTTCGGTTGGATGCAATCGTGAATTGCATCGTTTACAGGGACGCCCCGTGTAGGCACATCTCCCACACGGTCCCCTCCCTAACCACTCATCTGTCAACCGCATCCTAAAAGCTGCAAAAAAGAAATTTAAAATAACAAACACTGGTCCACATGACAGCCCAGGGGCCCCAGGTCTCTCTCACTCACTGGGGCCCCCAAACCACCATGTGACACCTAGAGGGAAGTGTGGGCAAGCCCTGGACCTCTCACCTCCAGGGAACTCACCCCACCACCTCTAAACTGAATGCCAACTGCAACAAACACAATTGCTAACTTCCAGCTAGAGCAATATCCTGCCTCTATCTGGCCAGCAGACGCCAGTCAGCCAATCAGGTGTACTGTCATACACCCTTTGCCTGCTGTACCAAATCTAGCAGGAATTACATAAATTAGCATTCAGGTGAGAGGCTTTGGTTGGACGCAATCGTGAATTGCATCGTTTACAGGGACGCCCCGTGTAGGCACATCTCCCACACGGTTCCCTCCCTAACCACTCACCTGTCAACCGCATCCTAGAAGCTGCAAAAAAGAAATTTAAAATCACAAACACTGGTCCACATGACAGCCCAGGGGCCCCAGGTCTCTCTCACTCACTTGGGCCCCCAAACCACCATGCGACACCCAGAGGGAAGTGCGGGCAAGCCCTGGACCTCTCACCTCCAGGGAACTCACCCCACCACCTCTAAACTGAATGACAACTGCAAACAAACACAATTGCTAACTTCCAGCTAGAGCAATATCCTGCCTCTATCTGGCCAGCAGACGCCAGTCAGCCAATCAGGTGTACTGTCATACACCCTTTGCCTGCTGTACCAAATCTAGCAGGAATTACATAAATTAGCATTCAGGTGGGAGGCTTCGGTTGGATGCAATCGTGAATTGCATCGTTTACAGGGACGCCCCGTGTATGCACATCTCCCACACGGTCCCCTCCCTCGGAATCCAGACGCCAGCAGCCATTCTTTTTCCTGTCCTCAGAGGCTCTGGACCACTCTGGTGATGACAACCGACAATCTCACTATAGGGGTACAGCGCCACCTGGAGGGAGAACTGCTGCGCTGGATCCCAGGGAGATGAGTAAGTGCAAGGGCTCCTGCAAGCTTTCTGGCGCCATGATTGTTTTGCAAATTTAGAGTCTAAAAGCATGCAAAAAATTGCACCACTTTTTGACCCTAAAATCTGTAAATAATGTTAATGCATGGGGTATTGAAACCTTTTTAATTGCTACTGAATCAACATGGCTGATCTGGCCATATTATATTCACCTATATAAAAAAAAAAAAAAAACCTCCTTGTATATTATCCAGTTTACACTGCAGTATCTTTTTACTCCTTGATATACATTATTGCTTGTACCCAACACTGCATAGAATGGCAGTGATTTTGTTTTGTATTATTGTGCTAGCGCTATCAAGAACTTGCTGGTTTACGCTTTTAATATACTGTACAATGATATTAATATTTGGCTTGTGAATCTACGTTTATGTGTAACTTCAAAGTATAGTGTGTGATTTATATGTGTATATACTTATAGAGCCCAATCTGGGGTAGTCTTCTTGTTCTCTTTTGTCTGCCCAGTCCCACTAAATCTGTAAGCAGGAAAAGCTTATTCTAAACCGATAAGAGCAGCCTTGTAACTGTCTGATAACAGTGAACTTTGTTTATCAAGTATTGAATAGCTATTAAGCAGATCTTTCAAAGGCTAATCTTAGGAAACTGTGGAACTCTCTAATTGAGCTTGAAAATGTGGTGTTTAAATCACTGTAAATTACTAAGAGAGGTTGACATCTATGAAGCTGTTGCTGCAAATGAATTAATCCTGAAGTTTGACCGGAATAAGAAGAGGTCTACCGGCCACAGAATAATCACTCAAACACAGCCCCAAGTTTATAATGATACAATTGAAGGGCCAGAACGGTCATGTATAAAGTATATCCTTTCTGTTGCTGTGTGTGTGTGTGTGATCAAATATTTGGGATGCATTTTTTACCATAGTTAAAAAAAACTAATTTTATTTGATCAGTGGGATATAAAAATATTGCACATACTAAATCCTCAGTGTAGATCCAGTACAACATCGTGCGGTGTTGTCGGGCGAGTACCATAGAGCCCATGGTTTCTTAAAGCAGGCCTCTGTGCCATTGCAGCAGCCCAGCCTGCTGTAGTGTCTTCTTGGAGGCGGGAGTGGAACATGTTCTATCACAGGGGTGCATAGCCTATGGAGGGGCATAAATACAACTTGAGGTGATGCATAAAAGTGTGAGGCATTGTGGGATGCAGCATGAAGAGTAGGTTGGGAATATGAGAGGGAAAAGAGAGCAGATTACCATTGCATCTACCGACATTCAGTGTTGAAGTATGGAGGAATGGCCTGGGTTGTGAAGTGCTCACACTTCTGGCAGAAGCAGGAGAGAGCAGTGCAGGCTGTTGGGGGGGGGGGGGGGCTGACATTGCATAGTGATTTTTAACAAAACCAGTGAAAACATTGGAACATTAGTGATAGGCAACTATAATCATTGCTAATACAAACATTTCTTCATCTTGTGAAATCCAAATTATAAAAAGCCATGTGACGTAAACATTCGTGGGTCCTGCTTAAATGTAACTATAGCAACACATCAACTATTCCTTGTTCAAGGACATAAAAACATCATATTTATTTATACATATCTTTAAAACCCATTCCCTATAAAAACTTCTTAATAGGCTGTGGGGGACTATAAATGAGAAGTCACAAAACTGCTAGTGTATTCACCTATGGACTGCATGTCAAATTGGTCGTACAGTTTCGACCTAGACATCTGAAACCCATAAACTCCTACTGTAAATGGAGTAAACAGAACCTATTCTTGGCAATGTTTTGTAGACCACTATTGTGGAAAAGGAGGAGAGTAGGAAGAGAGGAGAAGACAGGGGGGAGAGAAACAGTACGCACCACAATTTAAGGAAGGGTGACCAGGGGGTGAATGGACGGCACAACAGCCGTTTTCCACTAAATAAATGTAAAAATAAAAAAGAGAGGGGGAAAATGTCTTTCAATGCAAAAAAATAGCATGAAGAGAAAAGGGGGAAGAGAGGGAACAGAAAGAGCTTACATACAAACAGTACTCCGCTGTCAGTCAGAGCCAGGAACGTCAGCCTACTAATCATTGCCTATTGAAGACATATTGCACCATGCATTCTGGAATCGGTGTGCGACATATGCAAGGGTGCGACATCGAGGAAAGAGTTGGGATGGGTGTATTCACCATATAAAGGCGGAGAACTTCTCTCCTTATTATCTTCCCATCGGCATACCTGCGGGACGCATTATAACACAGGGAGTGTATCCTCAAATCTGCATAGGGCAAACTGCGTCACAGAAGCACAATGTCCAATAAAAGTTTTTGAGATAAGCGCTACGGATGGAGTGACACTTAGTTTGTATATTTTACAAAGTTAATAAATTACCCTGCGGTGTAAGATAGAACAAGTCCAATGTCTATGCGCAAAACCAGTCTCTACAAGTGTATGCGCTCCATGTAGGTTTCAGCTTCACCTTGTTCAAATTCTTACAATGATAGATAGCGCTCCACAGTGTGTACACAGCAATCAATCTGATATGGTAGGTATTGCACTCACCCTGTCCTTTTGACCACTGTGAGATTGGTCAAAGTTCGCTCATACATTGTCCCACACCGTCTATGCCTTTGTTCCTTTCTTATCTTCTTTCTCCCATTCAGGCGACCAGCAGTTCAATAGGTCAAATGTACCTCATAGGATGAGAAAAACCTCACATAGTATAGCTCTGTTGTATTAAAAAAGGTTTTATTATAAAAATGCACTTACAAACCAATTGGAGGTATACAGCGCTTAGAATGTTTTAACAGGCTTCCCCCTGTGTCTCCCGGTCAGGCTCGTAGGTTAACCACGTCTCCGCTGCTTGACTCCTCGAACGCCGCAGCGTGTGCACAGTGTTTCCTGACTGTCCGATAGGCTCCACCTGGCGCATTTCATCACAGCACGTGACTCATAAGGGGCCCCTCCTATTCAGGCGACCTATTGAACTGCTGGTCCGCTGAATGGGAGAAAGAAGATAAGAAAGGAACAAAGGCACAGTGCGGTGCGGGACAACGTATGAGCGATCTTTGACCAATCTCACAGTGGTCAAAAGGACTGGGTGAGTGCAATACCATATGTAGTGGATGATTGGTGTCAGGACACCTTCTGGGGAAAAGACACAGGAACCAAAAAACACGGGAGCCCAATAGTGTAATATGTTTAGTCAAAATTGTCTATGTAGAAGATAAGAATCTACTCACAAGAGTGGGTTGCAGGGGGGCAACCGACCACAGGAAGCAGGTGGAGACAATTAACCCGACTCCACTCGAGGAGGTCACTAAGGACCTGGATGCGGTCGCTCTCCTTGGAAAAAAGAAGGGAGGCAGATGTCCACCGTGGTGTAAACCACGTATGTTCTGCCTCCACCCCTCACACGGGTGTCGTATGGGGGTTAGGGATGCACTAAATGGTTTAAAGAGGCGCCCTGGTGGTATATAAAAGCGTTAAAAGCCGTTTTAAAACCGACAAATCTTTGTAGGGACAAAAGATTTTATTGGTAGCACAGGCAACGCGTTTCACGGGTCTGAGCCAGCTTCCTCAGGCCAATAGCAGCGCCAAGCCAATTGAAATAGCAAGCTAAGGGAGCCTCTCTATACCATATGAAACATGAATTGATTGCTGTGTTCACACTGTGGAGCTCTATCTATCATTCTAAGAAGCACAATGTCCGCCGTGCCCTCACATTGCACATGCCACACATCCAAGTGCATACATGCATTTAGACCAGATCATGTATAAATGGTCTGGGGGGGGGGGGGGGGGATTACACCCTATAGCAGACATAGATGTCCTGTATTCTCACCTGGCAGCAGGCTAAAACTCCAGATCTTATATTACCAAGAGGAGCAAAGAAATAGAACGGGGGTAACCTCAAGGAACCTTAAATGACTCAAGCTGCAGATTGTCCATAAAGATGGACTGAAAGGAGAAAGACCAGGGGAGGGGGGAACAGAGGAGGGGATAAAAGTGAAATATTTACTTTAGGAGTTGGAAGCCTCTGGATGGTCCAGAAGCTTCTCAGATCTTCTTAGAGCTCACTGTTCAAGCGCATGATCCCTCTTTGTCTTTTCTCTTCATGCAGTTCATTCTACTGAGCATGTATGAACCTTGCTCGCACATGCAGAGTCCAGACAAGCTGATCTATGGCTGCTCAGTTTCACTTTCGGCAGTTGTGCCAGTTGATGGCCACTGTGCCTTTGCCCTGGCTGCGATAAAAAAAAAATCAGGTCTTTTTTTTTTTTGTTTTAAATATGCACTATAACTTAATATAACTGGTCAATACACTTTAGTTCAAGATGGCTAACCCTATTCTAACTGTCAGGGCCCAGTTGCCCTGTTGATCTTGGCATCCATGGTTGGTATGGGCGCTTTCAGGGTGTGGAGTCTAAGTGACCACAGGCCTTCACCAGAGCACCCTGAAAGGGATGATTGGCTGTCACCCCTATAAGGTGGCAGACTACTTTGCTTTCTGGTGGCCACCAGGTCACAACCCCAGGGATTGCCACACTAGTGATGGGGAGAACAGGAGGGTTAACTCCGCAGTGTGGGAAGGGCAGAGCGAATTTGAAAAGCAGGATTGACAGGGAAGACTGGAAGCGAGGACTGGTATGGCAGACTGGAAGGACAGACTATCAAGGAAGACTGGTAGGGGGGACTAGCAGGGTGGACTGAAAAGGAGCACTGGCAGGATGGACTAGAAGGAAAGAGTGACTGGGTTGACTGAAACATGGAGAACTGGCAGCCCCAGAGAGAAGGACTGGCTGAATGGACTAAAGGACAGAAGGAATTGGCAAGATGGACCCAGACAGGATGGACTGGAAGGAAGACTGGCTGGCTGGACTGAAGGACAGGACAGGCTGGCCAGCGAGACTGAAAGGACTGGCTGATTAGCAAGCAAACAGATAAAAATTGACTGGCAAACTGACAGGACAGATTGATAGGTGTGGCAAGGCACTGCAGCTGTGATGCTATGTGGCCAGTGTTCAAATCAACCTGGCCTTCGCACCAGTGCTGTGGCTAGCCAAGAGGTAGGACAGCGTGTCTGGTGGGCAGATCCTGCCAGAGCCCTGAGGATGGCATCAGCGGATGCTGTGGAAGAGGAGGGGTATGTCTCTCCAAGCCACTAGTGTTTCTAAAGGTGGCCCTGTTAGAATTTAAGTAGGCCTCAGTTACTTGGCCTGAGTTTAGATAAAAGGCTTGTCAGCAGAGTATGTCTTTAACATAAATAGAGTGTCTTGTGATGCAGGCAGAGGCATCTCAGTGTCTGCTTGAATAAACAAGCAGATACTGAGAACATCGGAGAACATGTTCCTAAAAGGTCACAGGCCTACACTGACCTCAGCATGTACACCACAGGAACAGTAAACATAGGCCATGTTTTCTAAATACCAAATTCTTGTAAGTATGTCAAGAGCCTCATTAAATATTAATCGAGTAGGTGTGTATTATGACACCACGAGGGGGCTAAGCCAATAGTCGTGGCGAATATGATGTCACATTTAACTCTTTCCTATCCACTATTAAAGATGCGGGAAGGGCGGACAGAGGGCTTTCTGTCTCTGATTCCTGCTATGCTTCCTACTTTAATGCTGACTGGAACCTCTAAGTATTTTCATTCTATATGTAATCTGATATAATGTATGCTGTACATAGGTAGTCTAGTGTAACATAGTTTAGAAAGAAGGTACCTGATTGACTTCAGCAGGAAGTTTAATCAAGAAGCTTGTAACGCAACATGAAGATTGGCGTGGCTAGGATATGATGAACTGTATCTATCTGTATTTCTGTTTCCTGAATAAATAACGTGAATATTGAAGAAGCCTGAGAAAGTCTATCTCCTGCTTGCTGTGATGAGTCGTGTGTGCAACTCTTGCTGATGAGTTGCTGGTGCCGGAAAAAGGTGATTAGAACAGTTTATAACAGAGCACACATAATACAATACAAAGTTTTAATTTTATGGCAATTCAAAAGAAAAAAACCCAAACAATTAGTTGTACAGAAAGTTCAAAGGGTTTTTTTTCATTTGAGAAGGAAATCGAATCTAATGTTCTGAAAAATGTACTATAATTCTCATGTTGAAAAGAAAAACGATAGTGTTTGGCCACTTCTATACATTTGCCAGGAAAAGGGGATTGCTGTGGTGCAAATTAGGAGATTGCCTGATGAGTCTATTTTTCCCTTATTAGCCCCCCACAATTTGTGGAAACATGAATGTTATTTGAGATGACTATAGGGTCATGGTATTACTAATAATAAGCAGGAAAGAGTGCATAAGTCATTCTATAAATCTCACCTGTGGCTAAATATGACTACAGCCTGCTGCTTTTTTCAGCACTGCCTACAGCTGTAGGTAGAGAATGAATCCATCCTCTTGCTGTTCATTGCTTTTTGTGGGATTCTGCCGCTCTTGTGAGCAATATCTATGGCAGCACACTTGGAAGACCGTGTAACTCTATGTAAATAATCGTAACTGGCTTGCTGAGACAATAACAGGAAGTGTATTAATTCAGCCACTGGCAGTCTCCAGGAAAGAAGCAATATGCAGAAAAGTGGACAGTGCCTGAGATTCTGGAGAGCATGCGGATTATACCACACAGTAAATCACTGCTTTCCCTGTGCCTACAGAGACTTTGTTCTTGCATGTCTTGCTGCACTTATAAACATTTCCTACGTTGGCAGAATGCATGCAGAGGTATTTCACTTTGAAAGCTTTTCTCATGCATCATGCTGTAATGTTTTTCGGGGTCTACTAAATTCTTTGCAGGTCTACATCAGAAAGGATTTTTTTCTCTGACAGCACTCTATGCACATATTTGTCAGTCCAACTGTCTTCTGTGAAAAATAAACGTTAATGTTTTACTTTTGAAACGAGCACTTATACAAAATCGATTTTAAAAGGAACGGATCATGTTTTTCATATATTTTAGACAACATTGAATGATGCATCAAATTAATGCCCTTACTACAGTCATAATCCAATATCCCAATCACAGTCTAGAGATAGTTTTGGGGAGGGAAGACAGTTAACCTACCATTATAAAGTGTTCGGAGACCCCCCTGCTTTCATGGTGCATACAAAATATGCATAGGTAAAATTAATTGTAGTTTAAAGCAAACCCCTGAGGTTTGCAATCCATATTTATTGATACTTACCTCGGGAAAGGGAAGCCTCTGGATCCACTGCTGGGACCCCCAAAATGTGGCCACGATGCCCATGTGCACTACCACCGTCCCACTCAGGCTCCAGTGGAAATAGCTGAGCCAGATTGGGTCCATGCTATTGCGCAGGCATAGACAGCTTGTGCCTGCATAGTGGTGCTGACCCGATTAGGCCTGGCTATTGCCAAAGAAAGCAGAGCTGGACAGAGCTAACATGCATTCCTGATATATGGAGACTTTGGGGGTCCCACTGCTGAAATGGGCTGCGGAGGTAGATGAGGGAAGCCTCTTTAGGATTCTTCCTCCTCCTGAGGTAAGTACACCCTAGGTGCACTATTTTATCACTACAGGATCCCTTAAAAAAATGTTGTTTTTTTAATTATTATTTTTGCACTGAAAATAGTTTAAACAGCAACTTCTGAAAGGGACCCTGACCTGTGTCTTAAAAAAGAAAACTGGACTTACCTGGGGTTTCCTCCAGCCCACCATAGCCCACGAGGTCCCCGACATCCTCCTGGTCCCCTCCGTGGTCCCGCGTGCGGCTCCGGTAATACTCCAACTTCAGGTGAAGTTGAGCGTGTCCGCCCCTGTTGGGTACCAGACACGTCATCACGCCGGCCGCCGTAAGAGTCCTGCGCATGCGTGGTTCTCTAAAGACTGAACCGCGCATGCGCAGGACTCTTAGCTTTCTTTTTTAAGACACAGCTCAGGGTCCCTTTAATGAGGAACTTTTACTGTATATAACCTAATGAATAATTGCTTATTTTTTTTACAGTATTGCTTTATAAATTATTTAGTAAATGATTTAGCCCATTGTAAAATCTTTACTCATCCTGATTTGCATTTATCCCAGATGGCGACTTCTTTACTGCTGGAAAGATGCATCACTGTCAGATGTTTGTTTTTTGTTAAGTGAGCAAACACAACATCAGGGCCCATATATAATTCCCTTTTATCTACTGAGTTTTCTCCTAGATCTTTTTTTTATCATCTGTTTAACATTTTTTTAGGCACTTTGTAATTGAAAAAGCACCAAAAAGTATATGAAAAGGTACTACAGAAATTGTTTTGAGTATTTTCTTGATGCTGGTGGTTTAAAAGGCATTACATTGACAAATTGTGAAAATATCACCTAGGAGAAAAGTCAGCAGAAAAAGTTAATTTGATTTTGGGCCCTAGGCCCATATGCAATTCACCTTTTCTCCTGAGGTTACTCCTAGGTAATTTTTTCACACCTTATCAATAAAAAGCTTTTGAATCAGCAAGGAAGAAAATACTCAAAATAATCCTGATAGTACTTGGTCACCTACATTCTGATACATTTTCAATTGTAAATTATGGAAAAGTTATTTTAAGAGAAGATGAAAAAATGTCTCATAGGAGAAAACTCAGGAGAACAAGTTAATTGCATATGGGCCCTGGTCTCCCAGAGTGCACTGAGAAGGGAAGGTTTCATGACATCATAGCCTAGGCTAAGCATCACTGGGGGGGGGGGGTGCATACCAATATACATTTCTGATGCTGAAACCAGGATAAGTAATGTAAACTTATGTATCCTGAATAATGCATTAAATAACACTATATTTTGTTACAGTGCCTCTTTAATAAAGAAGTCTCACTTCCTCTCAGATCCAAAACAGAAGTCATTTAATCTCCACTTAAATACAACATATAACATGGACAGTATATTTCTATGTTCAGCATGTGCATCTAGAACTGCTGCTAGATAGCACAGATATCGCCTCATGTGGTTTGATCAATAGCAAAAATGCTCAGGTTTGAAGAAAACATGAATCCAACCCAAATTTCCCAGTTTTCAATTTGATTTGTTTCATCCAAATTACTGCCTTTTTCTTGTTTTGTTTTTGCATTGAGGCCACTATTTTTCCAGTTTTTCCTGTTTATACTACACAGCTCCTAGCTGCAGTGTTCTCACCAAAAGTGAATGGAGGGTCTGGCACTGCTGTGGAGGCTTGTCATACAAAAATAATCATCATAAAATAGATAAATAAATGTTGGCAAGCTGGAAAATCTACTGTTTGGTTGAAAACCTTCCAACCTGTACTCCTGCCAATAAGTGACAGAAGCCCAGTGTCTGGTCATTTAAATTTGTCACCAGTGATCCCAGGTGACATCTACCACCACATTTTGGCATTGTCATTCTGTCATTTAGTGGCAGGAGTGCAGGAAACAACGATCAATGTTTGGTGGCTTTTAAATCAAGAAAGAAAACATTGGTCCATATCCTTTTCCAGGTGATAAGTAGCTCAAGCATGTCACCCGACATCCACTGCTAGAGCCACAAAACTCGTTGCTGCTACTCACAATGATTCTCATTGGGTCACCTAGTGCTCGAATGAGGAGCCCCGTGACAGGAGCTATGAAGATGCTTTGCTTGGGTTCTAATGTCAGAAGAAGAAGTAGCGGAGAGCGGTCTGAGATAGTCTGGCAGCGGCGGTCCCAGCTGGTGTGACGGGTCAGCACAGAGTGACAGGGAGGGACGATACCAGGAGAGCCTGGCATGTTGCATAGGATGTCGGTGAGCTTTGAGGTGCCTTGAGTTGAAGAGGCGGCTAGCAATGGAGTGCGGTGGCCAGGATGAGGTTCTTCTACCAAGAAATAAAGCAGAGGAGAGAAGAAATATTTCTTTGTTACAGCTGATACAGATCCTGCAATAAATATGCAGTGTGTCTACTTCATGCTTTCATGGAAGCAGATATAGGGTTAACATCCTGTGTTTACAAATTATCTGCCCTTCTGAGGCAGCCAGCTGACACAGCTGAGAGATCAGCGGGGCAGGTAAAAAAAAAGTTTTATTCCTCTGCACTCATCTTTGATGATAAAGAATGCCTCCCACTTCTTAAAACACCAAATGAGTAAAACGAAAATGATGTTGAACAGATAAACAAGACATTTACTTCTTTTAATCTTTTTGCTCATGTTGGGAGGCCTGAGGTGAGTTGCAATTGAATCAGGTCAGTGCTATTCCATTTACATACTGTAAGATACTAATAAAAAGGGAATTGTCCACTTTTCCTGTTTTCCCTTCAAATACCCACCATGTTTGAGAGAACAATAAAAAACTGAAATATTCAAGAATCTGGTTATTTGTATTAAAGACATGAAATAGGTTCATTTCTCTCTTTGTAACAGCGGGTCTCATATCTTTTTGGAATATTTGTAGACATTTTCATTTCATATCCCATTTTCTTCTTATCTCCTTGCTAGTTCTTCCCAATCTAGTTAAAGCTTGTTTATTTGGAAAGACAATTTCCAGAGTGAAAATTGGAGAATAAACTCAAAGCCATTGCTTGAATAGTAAGCATCTGGCTCCAAGACTGTTGATGTGAAAAGGATGATGTGTAGGATAGTGTTAAGAAAGAAGATAACTAGATACAGTATCAGGTGTAACAACCAATAAATAGAACATTGCTTCACACACCACATATCCAAAAGAAAAGCAATTCCAGCACACACAAATATATAATCGAATAATTTGATTTCAAAATCCTTTAAAGGGTAAATAAACATATTGGTCCATATGCAATTAACATTTTCTCTTAAGCACTCTGCAACTGAAAAGCAGGTGAATAAGCACTATCAAGAATATTCAGGGTATTTTTGTGCTGGTGGTATGTTATCGATAAGGTGTAAAAAAAAAATTACCTAGAAGAAAACTTAGGAGAAGAAGTGTATTGAATAACGCCCATAATGTCAGGTTCACATAGATAGGTATAGACCTCTTGGCCTGTCTTTTTAAAATGTTATGGTAATCCACGCGCAAGAAATCGTAAACTACTTGTTCATCCCCTCCGGCCATTTAAACACCTCCAGCATCCAAATAAGCACCTCATCCGCCCTATCAGGTTTTAATTCACTGTAGTCAAGTTTGGGCTGGTGGCACTGTACAGATGAATGTGTGCCCTGGAGTGTTTTCCCTGGTAGGGGAACAGACAAAAGAACCTGACATTATAAGTTCACTTATCCTTTAAGGTTGCTTTCACAGTGGGACGTTACAGGCGAACGTTAGAGCAGCCTGTAACGCAGCCCAGCTCACAGCACTGAAAAATCAATGGGCTGTTTACAGTGCCCACGTTGCGTTGGAGTATAACGCTGCACGGTAAATGAAAGTGCAGCGTGCTGTGCGTTATACTCGTATGTGGCTGCGTTCGGATGTTTGAACATGCTCAGTACTGTTTTGTTTTGTTTTTATTTGCCGCATGCGCCGTTTTTGTCCGATAGTATGCGTCAAAAAGTACGCATCAAGAAACGCAAACCGCAGCTCTATATAACATCCAACTTCAAAGCTCACATGCGTTGCATTAGGGGCACGTTATGCGACCTTAACGTCGCATCTAACACAGCGTGGGAAAGAGCCCTAAATTATGCAATCTATCTTGAAAAGATATGGCTGCATGTGATCATAAGGTGGCCATACAATGGCCTCCTGGCCGCAATAGCAGCATAGGGGGCGATATACAGGCTGGGAACGCGAACAATCACTCGCGTTCCCATGCCTGTCGGCCGGTGACGGCCAAACCGGAAGTGCTCGCCGGCGGGTCCTGGGACATCGGAGCGGAACTGCGAGGGCACCGATCGTCTGCTGGGGGCTGAGGGAAGCCCCAGGTGAGTTCATCTCATTTTTTTTAGTTGACTTAAGGTTCGCTTTAAGACCTTTTACACAGGTCTGTTCACACATTGGGACACTTAAGGTCATCCCCCACTTCACTGGCTCAAAGCTGATGGTCATCACAATGTCACAAGTCCTCTTCAACATGTATATTCCTAAATTAGTGCAGCATAATACCTCAAAAATAAGCCTCTTATAGTGTAAAAACATTTCACTTTTATTAAGTATAAAAAGATGTGCACTCTGAACAGTGCAATGCTGCAGTTCAAATGATTTTCAATAGATTCCCTTCTGGAAACTATTGAAAGTCGATGTGCTGTGTATGGTAGTTATCTATTCATTCTAAGTCAGTTACTTGCAGAAAGGAATCGATTGGTTTAGAACATTTGATGGAAATCTATGTGTAAGGCTAGCTTAACGCCTCGTACACACGTATGAAGACTATCCACTGGCCGGAATCCTGAGTCCTTCAGGAGACAGGCACTGAGTCTGTACAGATACGTTGCTAGTCTACAAGCTAGTGAAACATTTCTGTACACTTTGGAGGGGAGAAGAGAAATAATTCATGAAACACGACAGAGCGGCTCCCAGTGGGCGGGGTAAGTAGAACAATAGGCTTGGGGGTTGGTCGGGTGTCAGCAAAGAACCGGCATGCCGAGTCTTTAGGGGAAGTTAAAGGAACTCCCATACACATGCTAGTTTCCCATCCGAGGCAGTCTTAGTTCGCTGCCTCAGCTGAGTTTAACCTATGGTGTGTACTTATCTTTAACCCTTTCCTATCCATTTTATCAATCACCCACGTCCCCCCAGCACTTACTTAGGGGACATGGTTAGTCAATGTGTTCTGCTGCAGTGGGTGCTGGTGGGGTCTCTACTTCTTTGCAGTAGAGTGAGGAGGCAACACGGCATTAGCAGTGGGCGGTGCCAGTACCAGCTTACGCACTGTTGCTCTGCTGATTGCATGTGCGCCAGTGTAATTACGCAGCGCAACATGGTACTGAAGGGGATCAGACACTTTGGTCCACATAGGCTGATACTGCGCCAGATCTGGCAAGGGCGCCCCTAGCAGCAAGCCCAAATGTGCCCACATAATATGACTTAGTCAGATACTTTGATCCAAAGAGGCTAACACTGTGTCGGGTTGTATCTGGCAACAGCGCCCCTAGTGGCAGCCAAGTTTTCCTATGCCGAACTATGTCCGACATTGGGCATGAACTTGAAAATGACAGTCCAACATAGGATTGAAAAGGGTTTAACTTTGTAGATACGCTACACTTAACTTGGCCAAGGCAGCCTTTTTAGGCCATCTTGGCTAAGCAGGAAGCCACTCCCTCGTGCACCACGCCATTATCCATACTATCCTCTGCACAGCAAGAGTACGCATTGCTAGGCTGTAGCTGAGAGTCACACCTATATGAGCTCTGTGTAAAAACTGATCAGGTCCTGATCCCTATTGACAACAGCAATAGTGCATGTGTACATAACTTAAAGGGAACCTAAACTATGGATTTTTCCTCTTAAAATAATACCAGTTGCCTGACTCTCCTGCTAATCCTGTGTCTCTAATACTTTTAGCCACAGCCCCTCAACAAGCATGCAGATCAGGTGCTCTGACTCAAGTAAGACTGGATTAGCTGCAGGCTTGTTTCAGGTCTGTGATTCAGCCACTACTTTGGTCAATGAGATCAGCAGGGCTGCCAAGCAACTGGTATTGTTTGCAAGGAAACATCCATATCCCTCTCAGTTAAAGTGGATCCGAGATGAACTTTTACTCCTTGCATAATTGTGCTCCTTACATATAGTTTATAGGGTATTCCTCAAGCCAAATACTTGTTTTGTTTTGTTTTAATACCCTAATTTCCTATAAACTAAACAAACCACACCCACAGCTTCTCCAGAGTGCCTTGGCGCTTGCAAGGGATTGTGGGATTTCAGTCTGGGCAGGTGAAAAAGGTGTTACTAGCTATAGATTTCAGAGGCAGAGTTTTCACAATCTGAGAGCTGCAGTGCAGATACAGATCAGTTGCCTGTGTAATGGAGGAGATAAGAGTGGAGTTTTCACAGAATATGCAGATTAGCATGCCTAGATACAGATAAGCTTGCCTGTGTGTGTAATTGTGTAATAGTGACAAGCAGAAAACATGTCTGCTCCCATTGTATCACAGGAAAAAAATATTAATATACTGTTGAAGCTGTTTGAAGATAGATTTGCTGTGTAAACTATCTAAACTTTAGATAAGATATATAGACAAGTCACTTGTTATATTTAGTTTTTCATCTCGGATCCGCTTTAAGGTTCCCTTTAAGGTCCGTACACACGCCGGACTTTAGGCAACGACGGGTCCGTCGTTGCCTCCCGCTGGGTGGGTGTGCCAGCGACAGTCCGGCGTGTGTACGCTCTGTCGTCAGACTGATACGGCTGTTTCTGAGCGATCCGCCGTCAGACTGGTACGGCTGTTTCTGAGCGATCCGCCCGGCGGATCGCTCAGAAACAGCCGTATCAGTCTGACGACAGAGCGTACACACGCCGGACTGTCGCTGGCACACCCACCCAGCGGGAGGCAACGACGGACCCGTCGTTGCCTAAAGTCCGGCGTGTGTACGCTGCTTTAAGCTATGTGGCAGTCAACATGCTCCCATTTCCACCCAGCTAAAATGACTCTCGGTTTATTTAAATAAACTGTCTGAAACTGCCCGTGTAAGTGTATGTGTTCAATCAAGTATGATTGAATCAAATATGCTGGAAATAATGACAAAATATGAATGCGTGAATGGCCACTTTTTTTCCAATAACTTGAAATAAACTAAAATGACTGTGCAAAGAAAGAGAGAGAAGGCATAATATCTTGTCAAACTGCTGTGCTTAGTCCCGGCATCACAGGCAAGCAGGCAGTGCACACGTTAGCAAAAATCCACAGCAAAAATCCAGTATGCATTACTTGTTGGTTTAGTTCCAAGACCACCATTTTTTTCTTGCTTAAAACAGTCGGGCAGATTAAGGAGTTCACATACTTTGATTAATAGTAAACTGAAGGAAGCAGTGAGATGTATATTCTAAACACGGTTTGGGACCCCTACTGTGTTTGAATGCCAATGTCTGACACGCTATTTGAGCTCTTTGAATACGGCATATGATTTCTATAGTGCTTTGATGATTCTTGAGGATCTATACGTGCTCTTCATCACATTTATTCTTGCTTTATTACACGCTCTTCAAAAACTCGGATGAGACCAAAATGTTAAGTGACTTGTTAAAAGAAACATGAAAAAAGCAGCTGGTTTATAGAGACTGAGCACATTTATTTATATGCTATGTGAAATTAAACACAAGACTGAAAATATTATTTTCACTAGAAAACAGATACATTGTTCATAAAACTTGCTGTGCAATTTCTGACATTCATTAGAGACACAGGGGATTTGATAAATTATAATTGTTTATTTGTAGGAGCCTTTAGGCTGTGTTCACACATAAAGGGTGTACAGTTCCATTCCAGGCCTCTCCTGTTGGTTTGCATCAGTTTTGTATCTGTTTTCTATCAGTTTTACCTGACAGGAATGGAACTGTACACAAAGTATGTGTGAACCTAGCCATAGAAAACTGATATAAAACTGACAGGACAGGAATGGAACAAGACTGTGTACTTTGTATGTGTGAAGCCAGCCATAGAAAACTGAAACAAAACTGATGAAAACTGTCAGGACTGGAACAGAACTGTACACCTTTTATGTGTGAGCCCAGTCTGCAAAAACTACTCGGGGAATGTGATACAAACCCCAATAAATACATCAGTATCTGGCAAAAAAACCTATCACATCCTGCCATTTTGTATATTTTTCTTGTCCCCAGAGAACTCCGCTTAAATGCTTTCAGACCAGGCTAACTGAAATCAATGCCATTTTGGACCTGTTATCCCTGCCAGTGCATAGAGTTTAATAAACCTGCCACACACTCTTGCCGCTGCAGCCACTCGCCCTGCTGTCGGTGTGACAACAGAACTCCGTGAGCCAGTCAGCAGCTGATTTCATTTGTTCCTGACCCTGTAAGTTAATCATATCGGCTCACAGTGATAACAGCGTCAAAAACCAATGAAATTAGCTCCTGACCGGCTCACGGAGCTCTGCTGTGATCAAGTGGGCTTCAGCAAAGGGAGAGCAGTGAGAACCCCAAGAGCGTCGGGTCCATGCGGTGTGACGTCGGTGAGGCCCATTTTTTGTACCACCGGTCTCTGGTCCTTATCAGGGCGGAGCACACTCTTGCTACCTGTACTGGGGTCACTCTCTGGCTACCTAAACTAGGGGTGTACACTCTGGCTACCTACATGCAGGGGTCACTCTCTGGCTGTCTAAACTGGGGGGGCTCTTGCTGCCGTTACTTAGCAGTGTGATTCTTTCCAGAGAAAACATTGTACCGCTAAAATCTGGGAAGAATCATACCGCTAATGCTGGGAATACACTGTACTGCTCGATTGAGCCATTAGATGGCTCGATTGATAATTTCCGACATGTCCGATCACCCGCTGGATCGATTCCGCGCTCGATACCGCAGACGGGACAATGGAAAAAGATAAGGAAAACGAGCAGATGATAAGAGAATCGCCTGCGGGGATGAATGGGAATCGATCTGGTGGCATAATCGAGCCATGTATTCCCGGCATAAGGAGGTTAACTTATCAGTCTGTCTAAGGATTGTGGGAGGACACTGTAACTTTGTCCTAATTTGTCAAAGACTTTCCTCCGCAGTGTTCCCGCGGCGACTCCAGGAGCTAGACTGAGCAGTTGGCTCCTTCTTCTGCTTCTCCAGAGGTCGTGTACTTTTGCAGATGTGCATAGTCCAGCATCCTCTTAGGCATGCGCGCATTTTGTTCCAGAGACAGAACTCACCAAAAGAAAAAGAGTGGAGAAATATTTAACCACCTTTTCCACCACTACAGTATATCTACGTCCTCTGTGACTTCATCTAAGCCAGCGGTCCTCTAAGACCTGCGGGTCGAATGCGGCCCTCCGAGGCTATTTCACTGGCCCCCCAAGCACAAAATGTATAACTTATAGATGTGGCCCATTGCAACTTTTAATATCGGCGCCCCGCATATAGAATAGCAGTGTTGGCACAACCCATCCACTCATACTGTAGAAGCCAGCGAGTAGTCATTGACTGTCTTCCAATCCAATTCTGCATCAGCTGACACTGCTGTCCAATTGGATGGCAGGTTGTCGCCTGGGTATGCTTCACTGTCTGGTTCACAGACGTTCTTCGGGTGCCTCATGACTGAATTGCTGCTGCTGGGAGTTCTCCTCTGAGCATGATTGGGGGAAATCAATACCTAGATTCAATGTAATGTTTGTCAACATCATTTTATGCATGCTCCGGCCCCCCAGCATTCTGAAGTATGTTGACCCGGCCCTTGACCAAAGAAGTTTGGGGACCCATGATCTAAGCCATGAGGACGTAGATATAAGTCATGTAGCTGAAGCACAGCTGTGCCCGATTGGGCTTGCTCCTGTGCAAAACCTGCTGTAGTATTTGCTGCAGCACTAATTGGTGAAAGCGAATATATGTTTCCTGAGCCAATAAGATTGATTTTTATCATTAAAAATACTTTATTTAATGCACTTCATGGTTTCCTATTTATTGTCCTATGGATTTTCTAGCACATCACACTTTTTTCCAGTTTCTGCATGTTTTGCATGGTTGTTGCATTTCATGTGCCGGAGGGAACGGTTGCTGCATTTACTATTTGATGGTCATAGTGGCTGCATTTGCTAATTTGGAGATATTGTTGCAGCATTTGCCATTTTGAGGGCTCATGATTAATAAATGGTATAATAGCTTCACACAGTTTCTGCAGATTTATCGTCAACACATCCATAATGCGAATCTCCTGTTTCATCACATTATGGCAAAAACGCTGTTTTCTTATGCGTTTGACATTGTTTGGGGAACTTTGTCTAATTAGGAAGCCCTGGCCCACTGCTTACAATTAGCTCCGCCCACTCAGTGTCTTGACTATGCCCATTTTATGTTTGCTGCTTTGCACGTCACACTGATGTAACCCACCCCTGTCCCTGGCTGGGCCTAGAAAAAAATGGTAATTTTAATTCCAGCGATTCCATTGAGATTTGTAGCTATTGGGGACAAGAAAGAGATGATTTGCATATTCAGCAGTGATGCACTACGGGACAACTCAAGGCTCACTCCAACCTGAATAATCTCAAATACCTTCTGTTTTAACTGGTTCCAGTCCACGCTAATTGAAATCTTTACTGTTTGGCACCTGTTATTCCTGCCACAGCATAGATTTCAATTAGCCCGCAGCAGGCTACTGACGATCTCTCTCCACTATAGCTCACTCGGTATGACATCAGAGCTCTGTGAGCCAGTCAGGAGCTGATTTCATTGGCTCCTGACCTCGTGATCACTGTGAACCAATCTCATTGGCCGAGTGAACTTCAGCGATAGGTGAGCGGCGGTAGCAGCGGGTATGTGTGGCGTGATGTCAGTAAGCCAAGCTTTTTGTACCAGCAGTCTATGGTCCTTAAAGGAATCGTCCGTCAAATAATGCTGCCCCATTATATTATTACCCGGGGGTTCCTCCTGCCCCTTGCAGCCATGTCCCACGCTGCAGCTCCGCTCGCAGCCATTGGCCCAGGGTCCGCGCAGGTGCAGAGGCTGACTGCCTCTATTGCACCTGCGCGAGCCCCGCTGTCAATCAATTCCACGTTGTCCATAGTGTACTGCGCAGGCGCAGAACTACTGCACCTGCACAGTACACTGCGGACATGGACTTGAGTGACAGCATCGCCTGTGCAGGCGCAATAGGGGACAACCTCAAGCTCAGCATCTGCACCGATGGGGACCCTAGGCCGGCGGCTGCAAGCGGAACTACTGCGTAGGCCATGTCGACTGTGAGGGGCTGGAGGAAGCCCTGGATATGTATATAATGGGGCAACATTATTTGGCTGATGATTCCTTTAAGGGGCAAGAGAACGCTTCTACTGAAGTGGTTAAAGTGGACCTGAACTCTTGCACAGGACAGAAAGAAAACAAACAGAAATGCACCCTGTATTTCGAGAGTTTAGACTGTCTAATTCCCCCTAAGCACAAATTGTAATTTGATCCCACAGCTGTCTCAGCTGACTGCAACGTCAGAGAGCTAATTTGTAAACACAGGATGTTCATAATATGTCTGCTTCCATGAAAGCAGGAAGTAGAGTCCAACAGGAGAAAAGCGCTATACAAATGTTCGGATTATTATTATTATTATTATTATTAGACATACTGCAGATTTATTGCGGGATTTGTATCAGCTGTAATGAAGACATTTTTCTTTAAAGGTTATTATGCTGTTGCTTATCTTCTAGTGCAGAGAGGAAGTTCTTAGTTCAGGTCCGTTTTAAGAAAGCAAACTTCTGTTTAGCATCTTAGTAAGTTGGCTTGTTGGTCTCTTCAAGCCCCTTACACGTTCCTGGGAGTTCTAGATCACCATGAGCTTGCTGGTCAGTCTGTTAGTCACACAGCATGAAACTTTTGTGTTTGTATTACAGTAGTAGTGTATCCCGGAACTGCACAATGCAGCAGAGTACAAAGGCCAGCCCTACAGTCCCAGGACAGTGACCTGACTGCATCCGCTGCGTCTCCAGCATGCCCCGTACAGTGTGACCCCTCATTGTCCCGCACGTCCAGATTACCTGAAGCCGAAACACACGCCTCCTCTACGCACTCATTGGCTACTTGTGAACATGCTGTGTGTATGGATTGGATGAGGCGATGACGTGGATTAGCTGCTGACGCGTAGTGGAAGGGACGGAGCTGCTGCTGGAGGTGCTGGGAGCTCCGGGCTGCACCCGGAACAAGGAGCGGCAGGTACACAGGACACGGCACGGGGGACTCGGGGAGGCGGTGCACAATGCAGGCTGTCTGGCGGCTTTCCGAACACGCCATGAACGAGGGCGGCTGGAATTCGCCGCTGAGGCCTAAAGGGAGAGGGGCGGAGTTACAGGTGCAGCATCACTCTGCTGACACAACACAAACACGTCTGCGACGCTCTACACGGGACAGCTGCTGGTGGGTGGGCGGCTACGGAGCATAACCTGCTGGGGCTGCTGCAGCTAGAAACTCTTGTTTGTTGTCACTGGAGGTCAGTATGACTACCAGAGAGCTGTGCAACCATTGCTCTGGTCACACTCCCCTGGAGTGTGTTGTCACTTCCAGAGCCAGGCAGTCATTGCTGTGGTCACTGGAGTCTGCTGCAAATACCAGAGCCAGGAAGTCATTGCTGTGGTCACTGTAATCTGCTGCAAATACCAGAGCCTAGCAGTCATTGCTGTGGTCACCGGTGTCTCCTGCAAATACCAGAGCCAGGAAGTCATTGCTGTGTCACTGGAGTCTGCTGTGACTACCAGAGCCAGGAAGTCATTGCTGTGTCACTGGAGTCTGCTGTGACTACCAGAGCCAGGAAGTCATTGCTGTGGTCACTGGAGTCTGCTGTGACTACCAGAGCCAGGAAGTCATTGTTGTGGTCCCTGGAGTCTGCTGTAAGTACCAGAGCCAGGCAGTCATTGCTGTGGTCACTGGAGTCTGCTGTCACTATCAGAGCCAGCCAGTCATTGCTGTGGTCACTGGAGTCTGCTGTGACTACCAGAGCCAGGCAGTCATTTCAGTGGTCACTGAAGTCTGCTGTCACTACCAGAGCCAGGCAATCATTGCTGTGGTCTGCTGTGACTGTGCTGTGTATATGTCTTTTCTGCTACCCGCCTTGATAAAGGGGACCCTGGGTGGCCCCGAAACGATTGTCGGCCTACGCAGGTCAGACAATTTTTTTTCACACATGTGATGGGACAATAAAACTTTACGTGTATTGCTCCGATAAGTCTGTGTGGGGACTCCCTCATGATAACTGTTACTGATAGCCTTGGGGCCCGGCACCAGCTTACCCACTGACGTGAGTGCGGTCATTTGATTAATTGCTGTGACTACCAGAGCAAAACAGTCACTGCTGTGGTCACTGGAGTCTGCTGGAAGTACAAGAGCCAAGCAGTAATTGCTGTGGTCACTGGAATCTGCTGCAAGTACCAGAGCCAGGCAGTCATTGCTGTGGTCACTGGAATCTGCTGCAAGTACCAGAGCCAGGCAGTCATTGCTATGGTCACTGGAATCTGCTGCAAGTACCAGAGCCAGGCAGTCATTGCTGTGGTCACTGGAATCTGCTGCAAGTACCAGAGCCAGGCAGTCATTGCTGCGATCACTGGAATCTGCTGCAAGTACCAGAGCCAGGCAGTCATTGCTGTGGTCACTGGAGTCTGCTGTGACTACTAGAGCCATGCAGTCATTCTTGTGGTCACTGGAGCCAGTCATTGCTTGTGGTCACTGGATTCTGCTGCTGTGATTACTAGAACCATGGTATCTTTGCTGTGGTCACTGGAGCCCAGTGCGGCTACTAGAGCCAAGCAGTCATTAGTTTGGTCTCTGAAGCCTGTTGTGACTATTAGAGGCATGCAATCATTGCTGTGGTCAGTGAAGCCCTGTGTACCCACTAGAGCCAAGCAGGCATTGGTTTGGTCACTGGAGCCTGTTGTGACTAATAGAGCCATGCAATCATTGCATGTGGTCACTGGAATCTACTTTGGCTACTAGAGCTAATTGGTCATTGTGGTGGTCATTGGAGTTATACAGTCATTTCTGTTGCCACTGCAGACTGCTGCGGCTACTAGGTCATGCAGTCGTTGTAGAGCTATGCAGTAATTTCTGATATCACTTTAGCCCTGTCTGCCTTTAAGGCCATGCCACCAGAACAGTATATGATAGAATATGTGAAGAATATTCACATGCACACCCCCACAAATATTATTCACATACACACACATTTTTCACTTTTTTGTTTTATACGCAGAAAAATTTTGTGCTTTACCGCTGCAATAACTAAGCCCCTGGCTCTAAAGTAACTAATGGGCATATTCATCACATATTTCATTTGTACTGAGCGTTTGCTGGACACAATAATGTGTGTATGTGTAAGCATGCATTACATACATACATACATACATACATACATACATACATACATACATACATACATACATACATACATACATACATACATACATACATACATACATACATACATACATTCATTCATTCCATACCTATAATTGTTCATACCCCTGGCAAATTTTGACTTTTATTCAAAAAATTAATTTCTGGTTGATGGGAAATGACATAGGTGTCTCCCAAAAGATAAGACGATGTACAGGAGGCATTATTGAGGGAAAAAACATTTCTCAGTTTTTATTTACATTTGACCAGTGTCCAGTCCAAAATTATTCATACCCTTCACAAGCTGTCACACTTTGTGGGAGAATACAAAGTTCTATACCTTTCCAAATAGGCCAAGCTGTTCTAAAGCATCACAATTACCCTGATTAATTGGAAACAGCTGTTTTGATTAATTAAACAGGTGAAAAACAGCAGCTCTCTGCAGTTGGTTTGTGGGACAGTCATTGCTAAGACAAAGGAGCTCAGTGAGGACCTGCAGCTGTGCATTGTGGCTGCTCACAAGTCAGGAAAGGGCTACAAGGCCATTTCTAAATGTTTTCCAGTTCTAGTGGCTACTGTGCAAAGTATTATTAAAAAATACAATATGTTCTGCACTGTGGAAAATCTCAGAGTATATGGTCAGAAGCCAAAAGTGACACCTGTGCTGGCCATCAGGATAATGAGAGAGGTGATAAAGAATCCAAGGATCACCACCAAGGCCATCCTGGCGAATCTGGGCTCTGTTGTTGGCAATCTCTGAAGGCAGACACTCCAATGGACATAGCACACTGCTGGGTTCCACTGATGCAGCGCAGGGAGGACACCACTTCTCTAGATAAGGCACACAAAAGCTTGCTTGGCTTTTGCAAATGCTCATCTGGACAAAGAAGACGAATTCTGGTCTTCTGTGAAACAAAAATTGAATTGTTTGGTCGCAATGATGTTTTCTTCATTTGGCGTAAAAAAGAAAAAGCCTTCAACCCAAAGAACACCATCCCCACTGTCAAGCATGGTGGTAGGAACCTAATGATTTGGGGTTGTTTTTTCAGTGGACTAGGGAACCTAATCACAGTAAAGAGCATGATGAATAAGAGTAATACATGAGGATTCTCAATGACAAGATCAGGTAGTCTGCAGAGAAACTTGGCCACCAATGGATACTCTAGCATCACTATTACCCAAAACGCACAGAAAAAGTGGTGAAGAAATGGTTAGCAGACAACATTGTTTGGGAGTGGCCCAGCCAGAGTCCTGACTTGAATCCAATTGATAATCTGTGGAGGGAGCTAACGATCAGGGTGATGGCAAGAAGACCCTCCAACCTGAAAGATTTGAAGCTCATTGCTAAAGATTAATGGGCAAAAATACCCATGGAGACATGCAAAAAGCTGGTCTGCAATTATAGGAAGCATTTGATTGCTGTAATAGCCAATAAAGGCTTTTCTATTGATTATTGAGAAGGGTGTGAATAATTTTGGACTGGACACTTATTGCTCAAATGTAAATAAAAGCTGATTTTTTCCCACAATAATGCGTCTTGTACATCGTCTTATTATTTTTTGGGAGACACCTATGTAATTTCCCATCTAAAATTACTTGCTGGTTGAATAAAAGTAACTTTAAGTCAAAATTTTACAGGGGTATAAATCAGGGCTGTGAAGTCGGAGTCGTGGAGTCGGGCAATTTTGGGTGCCTGGAGTCGGAGTCGGGAAAAAATGCACCGACTCCTAATGAATTTGTAACTGTAATTAAAATAGAAAATATGATAAAATGTTCTCTTTCTCAGATAATAGTCATTAAAAATAATGTATATATACAGTAATAGCTGTGCTTAGTCCACAAAAATTAAATAAACCAATCAAAATTAGTTACTTGTGCTGCTTCAATAAAGCAGTCCCCGTATTTTTAAGGTCAGATATACATATCTGATTGTGACTGTATATATGATGTGTACACAGGAATCTCTTATATATACTAAATAACATCTATGCTGTAAGAATAAAGCCTGATGTGTAGCTGTGTCACTAATAGAGATGGTCAATGAGATGGAAATAATTCTGCACTGATGCTGATTTATGCAAATGTATGCACTCCCTTTGCTGATGAAATCAAATAATTTGATATGTTGTTAAAATTTGGTTTGGTGACTACAAATTAAAGGGTACCTGAGACGGATGAAAAGTAAAGTTTTATACATACCTGGGGCTTCCTCCAGCCCCCTTCAGGCTAATCCAGTCCCTCACTGTCCTCCACCACCCGGATCTTCTGCTATGAGACCTGGTAATTCAGCCAGTCAGCGCTGTCCGGCCGCATGCCGCTCCCACAGCCAGGAACATTCTGCACCTGCGCAATAGTGCTGCGCAGGTGTAGTACGCTCCCGGCGGCGTAGTGTGTGCATGCGCACTACGCCCGACTGGCTCAAGTACCTGGACTCATAGCAGAAGATCCAGGTGGCAGAGGAGGACAGCGAGGGACTGATTAGACTGAAAGGGGCTGGAGGAAGCCCCAGGTATGTATAAAACTTTAATTTCATCTGTCTCAGGTTTACTTTGTTACACAGTAGTACTATACTCTACATATGCACTCCCCACAGAGCTGCAGGGAATCCACTGAGAATGTTGTGCACATTGAACACAGAGGTGTTGTCTGTCACCCATAAACCTTGTTCAGATTGTGCATGAAGAATGTGTAATAGAGGAAGAATCTCCTCATTCCCCTGCAGAGTACCTGCACATCACTCTTACATGTACCCACAGTTACATTGTCTAGGGCCTGATCCATGTTCAGATGTGTAATAGAGGAAGAATCCCCTTATTCCCCTGCAGAGTACCTGCACATAATTCTTACATGTACCCACAGTTACATTGCCTAGGGCCTGATAGATGTTCTTTGTTCCGGTCTGTACCTTTTACAAGCACTCTTACCAAGGACTAGTTTTAGTCTAAAGGGAATAAATATAGTAGTCTACATATCCTTCTCACTTCAGTTGCCTTGTAAAATTCCTAAGCGTTGGCAGTTAAGAGACGAATTTCATGTTACATACTTTTAATCAACAAAATTGTAATATGCAAATTAGAGGAGTCGGAGTCGGTGGAATCCTAAACTGAGGAGTCGGAGTCGGTGGATTTTTGGACCGACTCCACAGCCCTGGTATAAATAATTATAGGCAGCACTGTATATCTTCCTCTCAGCCACAAGCTGGTAAATTAAGTTTACAGCTTTTTATTTTTTACTACTACTATTTATTATTAATTTTATTATTATTATATTTTTTTTTTTTTTTTTTTTTTTTTTTTGCTGCTACTGACCCTGGGACATCATAGCACACCTCACAGTAAACTAGACAAGGACCTTCATTCAGTTGTTAATTACAGTATCTCTGGCTGCTCTTCTCTGTCCTGAAATGGACAAACTCCACCCACTGATTATTTTGCATGAGGCCAATATACAGCCTTTGAAGATTGTAGATGTAATGGCCAGAACCTGAAGTCTAGATACTTCGGGATCTGGTAAGCCAATCTGCGAAGTAGATGGCTACTGTGGCCAATAAGCGAAGAACTTCTAGATAACTGACATTATCAGACTTTAGCCAAGCCATAAGGCGACCTGAGGAGAGTTATGGCCCATACTCGCGGGCTACAAATTGTTGCTGTCGCTAGCACACGGGAGCGTGTGCGCGACAGATAGGCGACAGCTCGTCGCCAGGTCCCTCTGCATACACACGGTGGAGGGAACTGGCAACTGATGCGACGGAAGCTGTCGCTGATGTTCCTCCCCTGACCGGAAGCTCAGGGTATTCCCTGCTGGTTGCTGTCGCTAGTCCGCATACACACGCGGACTAGCGACAGTTGCAGCGAAGTTGCGCGGCAACTGTCGCCAGGTCGATTGACCACAACAGTTCGGGATGCGCGCCCGTGTTGCGCCTTATACTCACTGGCGACCTGTCACCGCAACACGCGCGCGCCACGTGGTTGCGGCGACAATTGTAGCCAGTGAGTATGGGCCATTAGCTAGCCAAGTCCCAAAGGGCAAACCAACAAAGTTCAGTGGTGGTGGTATCTGCGATTCCCAGGCTCCTCAACCTGAGCCCCATTTTGCCCCGGGATCCTCTCCACGCTGCACCTTGCACCTCCATCCTCCAAACCCTTTCCCTTTGTCCTCTCACTGTAATGGAAGGAAAATGGACAGTGCAGCCCTACCTGCGCGCCTGTGTGTGGTCTCTGGCTTTTTTTTTATTGCAGCCCCTGTGTTGCCGGTATTTTCTGCCATATGGACAACGTTTTCATACGGCAGGGAATACTGGCAACACAGGATTGGCAATAAAAGCTAGAGAGACCACATACAGGCATGCTGGTAGGGCTGCCCTGTATATTATCCTCCCATCAGAGTAAGAGGACACTGGGAAGTGGAGGAAAAAAGGTGGAGAGGTGAGAGGATACTGGAGCAAAATGTAGCAATGGTTAAAGAGAACCTGAGGTGGATTTGAAGAATATTATCTGCATACAGAGGATGGATCTGCCCATACAGCGCAGCCTCTGTTGCTATCCCAAACCCCCTTAAGGTCCCCCTGCACTCTGCAATCCCTCATAAATCACAGCCATGCTGCTGACAAACAGCTTGTCAGAGCTGGCTGTGTTTATCTCTATAGTGTCAGTCTGCTGCTCTCCCTGCCTCCTGCAGAACTCCAGTCCCCGCCTGCATCCCTTCCCTCCCTGCTGATTGGAGGGAATGGACGGGGGCAGGGACCGGAGCTATGCAGGAGGCGGGGGAGCAGCTGAGACTGACACTACAGATGTTAACACAGCCTCACAGCATGGCTGTGATTTATGAGGGATTGCAGAGTGCAGGGGGACCTTAGTGGGGTTTGGGATAGCAACAGAGGCTGGGCTGTATAGGCAGATCCAGCCTCTGTATGCAGATAACATTCTTTAAACCCACCTCGGGTTCTCTTTAAAGGACACCCGAAGTGAAAATAAACTATTGAAATAAACAATTGTATCTATCTCTTTCTCCTAAAAATAACTTTTTAAGACAGTTTTTTATTTTATATTTATATATTTTTTAAGTTTTTTTACTGTTTTTTTTTATTGTTTTTGCTCAATGACACATTCATTGAAGTATGCCAGAGCTAAAACCTATGAACTATTGACAATTTGTATCTCTCTCCTGCATGTAGAAGCCATTTTCTGCTAGGAAAGTGTTTTATAGTTGTAACTTCTTATTGGTGAGGGTCACACTGTAGTCTGACCTAGTCCTACCTCATACAGGAACTGCCACTTACATACCTGACGTTTAACTCTATCAGGCAGAGAAAGAAAGGAAGGACGAAAGAAAAAAAAAAAAAACACAGCACAGTTATTTGTGTGCTAGACACTGTATATACACATCTATCTCATCATGTCACATGTCACCTCAAGTATCCTTTTTAAAGTGGACCTGATCTCTTGCACAGGACAGAAGGAAAACCGAGAGAAATGCACCCTGTATGTATTTAAAGAATTTAGCCTGTTTAATTCCCCCTCATTTGTGTATAATCACTAGTTGTAATTTGATATCTCTTATGTGTCACATGACTGCCACGGCAGATAAAACAGATAAGCTCATTTGAAAGCACAGGCGGTTAACAATAATGAATCCGGAAGTAGAAACTATGCAGAGTTATTTAAGGATTTGTATCAGCTGTAACAAAAATATTTTTCTTTAAAGGTTATTATGCTGTTCCCTATCTTTTAGAGCAGAAAGGATGTTCTGAGTACAGGTTTGCTTTAAGGAGCCTGAGAATTTCTGTTAACCGCCACCCCTCGGCTTTTCTTTTTTGCCCTATATTCTGGACGTGGCTGGCTAGCTAGCTCGCATCAGGTTGTGTTCTTGCCAGGGAAATTTTGAAAAGAACAAGTGCTTTGCGTATTGGCCACAAAAGTCGGCTACTTTCGTGTATTAGCCGTCCAGAGTGCAATGTGGCCAACTTTGGGATCTGGCCGTAACAGACACAGTATGAATGGCAGCAAAGGTAGCTGCAAATGACTGCAATTAATGCAAAAGTCCTTTTTACAGCTGATTATAATATTTGCTCTATATCTCCAGAACTGATCATGGTAAATACCCGTAGTTCCATAATTCACGATGAAAACATTTTATCTTTATAGGTTTGTGAAAGGTGTATTTTAAAGGATAAATGTATCTACCCACATTGTGTGTGTGGAGTGAGGAACAAAACTAAAGGTGCCCATACACTGGTCGATTTCAGCCATCTATCGATTCTATAGAATCGATTGAATACCAATCAATCGGTTTGCGGCCAATTTTGATCGATTTGATCTGACAGGATGGAAAATCTAGGTTCGATCTGCTGCTGGCAGCATATCGATGGTCCATAGAGTTGCATTGGATCTAATGGTCCAATAATGCATTTAGATTTCATTCTGAAATCTGTTCCTAGTGTGTGGCACATATCAGATTCCTGTCAGATTCAACTTGGTCTGACAGAAATCTTATCTGATAGTCGAATCTGCTGCAAATCTATAAGTGTATGGCCACCTTAAAGTGAACATCCGGACTAAAAATCGACTCAGCAGCACCGAAAAGGCTTTGTGTTTCTTTAACAGTTTCACAGCATCAGAACTTTGTTTCTCTTATACAAACCTCATTTTTAGCTACACAGAAGAAAACTGCCCGGGCTTTTTTCCCCTGATGCTGTGCAAAGCATGATGGGATTTCTGATTTTGTTGTTCTCTTTCTGCTGTTTTGGTGCAAATTTTTTTTTTTACATTTTGAATTTGACATTTGAAGCCTAGCGTGTGCAGCTGAGAGGGGTAATCAGGACACAGGACAGTTGGAACTGTGTCTCCTGCTCCTTGTCACCTCCTTTCAACCAAAAAGATGGCTGCCCCCATGACAAAGATGGCAGCCCCCATGAATCACAAATATTTGCCTGTTCTTTTAAAACAGGGCGAGTAAGAGATTATATTACCAATCTATTCTAATAAACATAACCAATGTAACTTAATGACAGTATGTTTATTTAGGCCGAAGTTCCCCTTTAAGTGAAGAAACATGGGTCCATGTGCAATTAGCTTTTTCCCTGAGGTGGTATTTTCACACTTAAAGCCCCATACACACGCTCAACAGCGTTTTTTTATGCAGCACAATTATCGAACAACTTTTGTTGTGAAACAAGTTGATCAACCAAAAAAAAAAAAAAAAAAAAAAAAAAAAAAAAAAAAGCTGCCTGCTATTGTTCACACAACTGATAAAACGTCTTGAAGCTGCCATATTAATTTCCTTTTAAACAATACCAGTTGCCTGGCAGCCCTGCTGATCTATTGGGCTGCAGTAGTGTTTGAATAACAGCAGAAACAAGCATGCAGCTAATCTTGTCAGATCTGACAATGTCGGAAACTCCTGATCTGCTGCATGCTTGTTCAGGGTCTATGGCTGAAAGTGCTAGAGGCAGAAGATCAGCAGGACTGCCAGGCAACTGGTATTGCTTAAAAAGAAATAAATATGGTAGCCTCCATATCCCTCTTATTTCAGTTGTCGTTTGAAGATAAGATGAAAATGTTTTTCCTATGAGTAAACTTTTGAACACTATGAACAGATTGTGTAGTTAAGCTTTCATACTACATAGAATAGTTTAAATTGGCCATTCATAATTGGATGTGTGTTTCAAGCTTTAGTTAATCGTTAACTGTCATTATATCCTATGTCTTCACATGTTGTATCAGTCTGTTATTTGATGCAGTTATTCCATTGCAGGCATGGGTCAGGAAGCGGGAAAAGCTGCCTGGCCTAAACCTTCTGGGGGATATCAGACGGTTACGGGGAGGCGATATGGAAGAAGACATGCATATATTAGCTTCCGACCATCTCTGGAGAGCCCAAACAGGGCCTCTGTCCAGCAGAAGAAAGAATCTGAAGGCCTGGAGCTGGGCAGTGTGCAGAAGGAAAATGACCTAAGTGTGTGATTTATTATTATTATTTTTTTTGTCCTTTTAAATGTTAACCTGCATGTATTTCATAGCTGGTGTGGTACAGAACTAATAAGCAATAATAGTAAGGGCAGTAATAAGAATGAGGAAGCCTGAAGTGCAAGGAATATATATAAGTTGCTGTTTACAGTTTATTTGTAAAAATACTATTTACCTGCCTGTGTGCTGCTCTTGTCTCTGGTGTCTGGTACATAGAGCCAGTGGGGTCAGACCAACTCATATGCATAGTGATCGTGGTCTCACACTAAATGCAGAGAATTAACTTAACAGCCATGCAAATAACACACAAAGGCCTCAATTCACTAAGATCATGCTGGAGATAAGGCAAGAGAAAACTTACCTGCACTAGTAAGAGAGTTATCTTATCTCTTCATTCCTTACGTTACCTCCTCTGTAGTTATTTTCACACACAGTTAATGAACAGCCTGTCTTTAACTCTGGAGTTATTTTAAGGATTAAAGAGTTAACTTAAAGACAGAAGAGGTAACTTTAGGTTTGCCTGAGGTAAAATGTTTCCTGAATACTGCATGCCTTATCACCATGGTAACAACTCTAGAAGAGTTATTAAAGACAGGAGATAAGCTTAGTGAATTGAGGCCAAAGCCTTTTGGTCCAGGTTATTTTTTATTTGTAAATTGTGAATCTCCAATTTTCAGTTAAAAAATGGAAACAATGGCCTCAATTCACGAAGATTATGCTGGAGATAAGGCAAAAGATAACTTGCCACCACACAGTGAGAGATTTATCTTATCTCTTCATTCCTTAAGTTACCTCCTCTGTAGTTATTTTCACACACGGTTAATTGTCTTTAACGTTAGACTTCTGGAGTTATTCTAAGGATTGAAGAGTTAACTTAAAGACAGAAGAGTTAACTTTAGGTTTGCCTGAGGTAAAATGTTTCCTGAATACTACATGCCTTATCACCATGGTAACAGCTCTAGAAACGTTATTAAAGGCAGGAGATAAGCTTAGTGAATTGAGGGATTGTCTATGAACCTAATAACCAGGTGGAACTCTACTGAGATCTTGATATCCAGTGACTTGTAGCATTGCACTTTGGCCAGAAAATTGATTTCGTGAATGCAAAGTGTCTGATGGGAAAGAACTAGTAATCCCTGATTCTTTTCAAGAATCCATTCCCAAACCCACTCTCCACGCGTGCACTCTGCAGAGACGCTGCACGCCCCTGTGCACATCACACGTGTGCACGCGCATGACCGACGCGTGACCCTGTGATCGCCATGCTCCCTCCCCTCTCTATTACTGGGGGGGGGGGGGTGTTGTGATTTACGTGGCATGGACTTAGCTGCTGTGCGTGCAGCTGCGTCTACACCGTTCATTACAGCTGCCTTTTACTTATACAGGTTCCTCCCATCTTACCATTGCTAGCTCTACATTGGTAGGAAGTAGTGATATTGTTTGGATTCTGACTTTCAGTGAGTTGCTCCTTTGCCCGCATTGCATCACATTTTTGGTTGTGTTATGTGCATGTTCTAACGCAACACAGTGCCTCAGTGTGAAACTAGCATTAGGCTCCTTTTTCAAGGGAAGCTGAAGGTGGTAATTTTACCGCCAGTCAGCTTCGCCCCTGCACCAGCCGGGCGCTCCTCCTGTCCCTACTTCTGACTGCTGCCATCCTCTTGGGACCCTGGTTTGCTAACTATATGCTGGGTTACATTGATTATCCCTTGCTAGTGCAAGGGTCCAACACTATGGTAGGGAGACTGTGCTGTGCTAAGGTTAGTACCTTAGCACAGCACAGTCTCCCTACCATAGTGTTGGACCCGGGTCCTTCACCGCAGAGGAGATTTCCTTCTCCTCTTGTTGCATGCGGTTATTCAGAGGGAGCAATTAGTTTACAACAGGGATGATATGTTTGGCTACCTCCGCTTTTTGTGTAGTACCGGTAGGTATGCTTTGTTAATGTTTTTTTATGTTTTTTGAAATCTGTATCAAATGTGTATAAATAAAATTGTTGATAATACATGCAGTGTTCCTTGTTCTACTATTGTATTTCACTAGCCGGGTGCTTGGTGGCATTCTGCATGGGTGTTTCAAAGGCAACACGTCATGAAAGTTACATCGAAGTGTGGCAGTTGCCATCCTCAGCAGTGACATGTTGTGTATTTTTGCTGCTGGTTAACACTGCTGCATGTCCATCCTGCAACCAAGTACTGTATGTTGCATTATTGATCAGAACCCCATTTTAAGTTTGTTTTAAACCAGATGAAATATATTTACACTAACAAATTAAACCCTTTTATAAAAATCTCACTGAGTGGGTCTTAATTTCCAATCCTATGTCAGGCATTGACTTTCTACTCCATAGGGCCAGTGTCAAACGACGCAGAGGGCCCTGGCACACTGGAGAGCAATTTGCAGGTTGTTTGGATTTTAATGCAAGTCAATGGAAACTTTCTTTAAAAAAAAAAAAAAAATCACCTCCACCCCCCCCCCCCCCCCAAACTCTTCCCGGTGTGCCAGGGCCCTTTGAAAACTTGCTTCTGCTAAATGACGCTATTGCCATCTAAAATACTGCACAGCGCCAGTCCCTTCAGTTCAAAGTGTCGGACTAAGTCCAACACTATGACCGCTGTTAGCCCCACCCCCCCACCGCTCTGCCACATAATATAAATATTATGTGGGCACATTTGGGCTGATCACTAAGGGTCACTGTTGCCAAGTGTAGTCCAGTATGGCATCTCCCTGTCACTTTAATTCAGGGGTCCCCAAACATTTTGGGTCGAGGGCCGGGGCAAAATACTTCAGAGTCCTGGGGGGCCATATTATACATAAAATGATGTCTTTGCGGGCCAGACAGTGAAGCATACCCAGGTGACAACCTGAAGTCCAGTTGGACAGCAGTGTCACCTGAAGTGGAATTTGATTGGAATCCAGCAAATTACTGCTTTCGGGCTTCCATGTGGATGGGTGGTTCCAGCTCTTCTATTCTTTATGTGGACCACCAATACTTAAAGCGGAATATAACCCTGCATTTCAACTTTGCTCTAAAACATTATTTACAGTATAATTTATGCAACCAGCATTTTTTTTTTTTTTTACTAGACCAGCATTGGAAGGGTTACACAGGGCTTTAAAGTCCCTAGAGATTTCTGCAGACGCATCCGAACTTCAGTTAGATACTTTTTGTTTACAAATATGTATCTTTTAAGTGTTTATTGTGACTCATCTCTCTCACTGAGAAGGAGCTTGGAGGACAGCCAAAGAGTGTGTAACTGTTTATCAATACATACATCTAACTAAATAGAATGTAACTATCTGAACATCTGCACGAAACTTAAAACCTCTGTGTTTAACCCTTCCAATGCTGGTCTAGTAAAAAAAAAAATGCTTTTTGCATATAATATGCTGTAAATAATGTTTTAGAGCAAAGTTGAAATGCAGGGTTATATTCCGCTTTAAAGATGTAGCTGACAGCATCTATAAGTAATACATTTTCTGTGTGGAGGGCCAGTAAAAAAGCTTCAGGGGACCGCATTTGGCCCACGGGACTTAGTTTGAGGACCACTGCTTTAATCCCTTCCAGCACCACGCAGTGACATGTTAAAAGAAATTACACTGGCATGTGTGCAAGGGGGTGGAGCGCCAGTCTCCCCCCCCCCCCCCTTCTCCACTGGGTCATCTCCTTGCCCTAGTACAAGGAGGCACAGCAGATCCTCCAGCAGCAGCACTCCCTACCGCTGGGGGGACGTTGATGATCGTGAAATAGGATTGGAAAGGGTTAACATCCGTAATTATAGGGAACAAGTGCTGCTCAGACATACTGTTCAGATGTAGCTGAGAAGTGATCTATTTATGAGGTATAACCTCTCGGCAATTAAATGCAGGTGCACAAATAAAAGGTATGAGTGGTTGGCATAAATGCATTTACTTGTTTATGGCTTAATGCAGTGCGTAATTATAAACAGAGGCTGAATTAAGTTGAATGTGTTTTGTTGGATGAATATATGGAATATCATGTTAATCTTGCAAGAAATGGACATTATTCCAAGAGAACATATAATTGGTTAGTTTATGTCTATGTATATTTTTATGTCATAGTTTTTGTAAACAGTTTCTGTGTGTATCTTTTTATTTATACCTATATTGTGTCTTTTTCTCTCTAGCTTCCAGAGAAAGCCATGATTCATCACTTCTTGACATTGGCAGTGTTGTAACCGCTGCTTTTCAAGACAGCAGAACATTGGATTCTAATAATACTTTGTCTCTATTTTCTGAATCTTTTAAACCTAGCTTGCCCTCCTTCCCAATGTTGGAAGACACAAGGGGATGTCAGTCTTTAAATAATAGCAATGACTGTAAGGAAGGCAACAAAACCTTTCTGATGCATACTCCAGTGGAACACCCACCCCCCTCGCATCAGAGCGGCAATTCCTTTGTGAATATTGACTCTTTCGAGCCAGACAGTAGCGAAGGGGAAGAAAATGTTGGCCTTTGTGAGGATTTTTCTTTAAAAAGTGAGTCGTGGAGGAATATGCAACTTGTTAATAAAGCTCTAGATAAACTCCAAAGAGAGGTACTTTCGGAATGTTCTACCATAAATCACAGTTATGCAGAGGAGAGTATATGTCAGGGGATTGCATCAATATCAAAGTATTCCAACCTAGACCTGTATACTGCTCCATGGAGTTTGTCTGCTAGTTCTGTGTCTGAGGATGAAGCCATAGGTATCAGTAGCGCAGAGCTCTGTGAATTCCAGCAGAAGAATACTAGACCTGATTTAATATCGAAAACCGAAATGTGTAGTGAAACCAATGCAGGACATGCCAAAACTGACCCAACTAGTGAACCAGTTGTGCGGCCTAAAATTAGAAAACCACATCCCTCAGTATCTTCTGGAAAAATTTCACTGGTAACCGATGAGAATGGAAAAGAAGCAAAAAACTCTAGAACAGATAAACGGGAACGGCAGGCTCGTTTACCAAAGTCTTTCAAAGCTGAAGAACTTCCAATTACTAAAGAAACAGAAAGTGGTCATGCTGAAGGCTCCCGAAGGAAGCTGAAGGGCGCTAGTAAGGATAATCCACCTGTAAAGGAAGACAAACCGCTAGTGGATGACACATTTTGGGATGATTTTGAAGTGTATGGCTTGAAAATGATGGATCCAGGGAAAGATGAAGACAGGTAGGATAGCCTTGTTTTGATTAAAATGTACTCGAGGTGGCGTAGGGGTGGGGGGGGGGGTAGGGGGGATCGGATACAGAGGCATGTTCCCTGCTCCATGACATGTCTCTGTGTCCCATATGCGCCGCTCTCTGCCCCCCTGCGCCCTGCTGTCAGCCCCCGAAATTACTGACATTCAGCTTGTCGCAATCTCAATGGGAAAGGGCGTTTCATGCAGGAGAGGGACTCCCTGCTAAACACCCACTGGGTTATTTCCTGATGCCCCTTCCCCACCTGCCATTGGGCAACCTTGCCTCTCCTCGGCCATTCCCACTCCCCTCCCCCCCCCCCCCCCCCACACCTCCCTGAGCTCTGCTCTGTGATCAGAGAGACAGAGCAGAGCTTCCAGCATCGTGACCCCAGAGATCACGATACTGAAACTAAAGGACTGCAGGCCACGGAAACTTCGGGGATAGTGGCTACCTGATCCATTTTTTTAACTTAATAATCACAACCTCAGGTTCTCTTTAAAGTGACACTTAAGCCTGAAAGAAAAAAACAGTTTTACTCACCTGGGGCTTCTACCAGCCCCTTGCAGCCGTCTTGTGCCCTCACAGTCACTCACGGATCCTCCGGTCCCACGCCGCCAGCTAGTTTTATTTTCGGCAAAAGGCCTGGCCACCGTCTGCTTATTCCTGTTCCAATCTGCAATAGGACTCTAATGCTGATGGGAATGCAAAGAAGCAGACGCATGGCCAGGCCTGCGCAGTGCGTCTGTCGGCCGAAAATGAAACTAGCTGGCGGCGTGGGACAGGAGGATCCACGAGTGACTGCATATAGTGGAGGAAATAATGATTTGACCCCTCACTGATTTTGTAAGTTTGTCCAATGACAAAGAAATGAAAAGTCTCAGAACAGTATCATTTCAATGGTAGGTTTATTTTAACAGTGGCAGATAGCACATCAAAAGGAAAATCGAAAAAATAACCTCAAATAAAAGATAGCAACTGATTTGCATTTCATTGAGTGAAATAAGTTTTTGAACCCCTACCAACCATTAAGAGTTCTGGCTCCCACAGAGTGGTTAGACACTTCTACTCAATTAGTCACCCTCATTAAGGACACCTGTCTTAACTAGTCACCTGTATAAAAGACACCTGTCCACAGAATCAATCAATCAAGCAGACTCCAAACTCTCCAACATGGGAAAGACCAAAGAGCTGTCCAAGGATGTCAGAGACAAAATTGTAGACCTGCACAAGGCTGGAATGGGCTACAAAACCATTAGCAAGAAGCTGGGAGAGAAGGTGACAACTGTTGGTGCGATTGTTCGAAAATGGAAGGAGCACAAAATGACCATCAATCGACCTCGCTCTGGGGCTCCACGCAAGATCTCACCTCGTGGGGTGTCAATGGTTCTGAGAAAGGTGAAAAAGCATCCTAGAACTACACGGGAGGAGTTAGTGAATGACCTCAAATTAGCAGGGACCACAGTCACCAAGAAAACCATTGGAAACGCATTACACCGCAATGGATTAAAATCCTGCAGGGCTCGCAAGGTCCCCCTACTCAAGAAGGCACATGTGCAGGCACGTCTGAAGTTTGCCAATGAACACCTGAATGATTCTGTGAGTGACTGGGAGAAGGTGCTGTGGTCTGATGAGACCAAAATAGAGCTCTTTGGCATTAACTCAACTCGCTGTGTTTGGAGGAAGAAAAATGCTGCCTATGACCCCCAAAACACCGTCCCCACCGTCAAGCATGGGGGTGGAAACATTTTGCTTTAGGGGGTGTTTTTCTGCTAAGGGCACAGGACAACTTAATCGCATTAACGGGAAAATGGACGGAGCCATGTATCGTGAAATCCTGAACGACAACCTCCTTCCCTCTGCCAGGAAACTGAAAGTGGGTCGTGGACGGGTGTTCAGCACGACAATGACCCAAAACATACAGCAAAGGCAACAAAGGAGTGGCTCAAGAAGAAGCACATTAAGGTCATGGAGTGGCCTAGTCAGTCTCCGGACCTTAATCCAATAGAAAACCTATGGAGGGAGCTCAAGCTCAGAGTTGCACAGAGACAGCCTCGAAACCTTAGGGATTTAGAGATGATCTGCAAAGAGGAGTGGACCAACATTCCTCCTAAAATGTGTGCAAACTTGGTCATCAATTACAAGAAACGTTTGACCTCTGTGCCTGCAAACAAGGGTTTTTCCACTAAGTATTAAGTCTTTTATTGATAGAGGGTTCAAATACTTATTTCACTCAATGAAATGCAAATCAGTTACTATCTTTTATTTAAGGTTATTTTTTCGATTGCAGTATAGTCTACATACTTATAAAAAAAAGCCTAGTCCACCTAATCCCTCTTCTGTTGGGTGATTAACCCTTTTGTGACCTGCACAGCAACTATAGTTCATCAGTTTCCTCTTGCTTATGGTGCAATAAATCATTTAACGCTTCATTACACCCTGCTCAGTGTGTTTGTGAAAACCATATGTATCACACATTACCCATTACCCTGCCCACAATAAGAAGCTATGTTTCACACCAGAAAGTATAAAACCATTTAAAAAAAATAATGGTAATGTGTACAGCGCTCACTCTGTGCGCTCAGAATACAGAATAATTATAACATAGAAACATGCATCAACTGCTGATAAAGCCAAATTGGCGCTTATACAGACCAAGGTATAAGATATACGTCTCTATAGCTTAGCAAACAATTAAACATCAAAGTCCACTCCACAGAATCGATATGATGCGCCACCACAAAAGGGTATTTGCTTCTAGACACCTCCGCAATAATTAGCATACAGTTATACTCTCACCAGTGTTTAGAGGCTGGTAACAAGAATGCCAGCAATCTCGCTTTTGTATCTCTCACCGCTATTCAGATGGACTTCTTCCTGTAAATCACTCAGAGACAAGAGGGGGGATACATAGCGTAAACCAGTTTGGATACCAGTATAACAACGATCCCTCCACCAGTGCTGTTAAATACTTGTATGGCACCCTTTTAAGTATTGGTGTATCCGCATGCAGCCCGTGACACCACACTAACTCAAAATGCGCTCACCAGATCCTTATGCTGACCCTCTTAAGACCAGCTGTAGCGCTTGTGATGCCCGCTGTTGCTAGGTTTACACTCGTGCCATGGCTGTATTCCTTAAGAAACTCAAATGAAAGCTCCCATAGCATAATTCCATTTAATAAAACTTGTAGATACATAAAAATTGCACTGAGTTTAGGCGTGATAAAGGGCTTTTCACCAGCGTGCTAACTGTTAGCACGGCTTTGTGAATCAGACCCATAGAGTTCAAGCTATGTCTCATCAGACCAGAGAATTTTGTTTCTCATGGTTTGAGAGCCCTTCAGGTGCCGTTTGGTAACCTGCAGGTGCGCTGTCATGTGCTTTTTACTAAGAAGTGTCTCAGTCTGTCTGCTAAACCATACAGGCCTGATTGGTGGATTGCTGCAGAGATCGTTGGCCTTCTGGAAAATTCTCCTCTCCACAGAGGACCTCTGGAGCTCTGACAGAGTGACCATCGGGTTCTTGGTCACCTCCCTGACTGAGGCCCATCGCTCAGTTTAGATGGCCAGCCCGCTCTAGGAAGAGTCCTGTTGGTTTGGAACTTTTTCCACTTATGGATGATGAAGGCCACTGTGCTCATTGGGACCTTCAAAGCAGTAGAAATATTTCTGTATCCTTACTCAGATTTGTACCTTGAGACAATCCTGTCTCGGAATTCTACAGACAATTCCTTTGACTTCATACTTTGTTTGTGCTCTGACCTGAAATGTCAACTGTGGGACCTTCTATAGAAAGGTGTGTGCCTTTACAAATCATGTCCAGTCAACTGAATTTACCAAAGGTGGACTCCAAATAAGTTGCTGAAACATCTCAAAGATGATCAGGGGAAATGGGATGCAACTGATCTTAATTTTGAACATCATGGCCAGGGATGCTCACCGGATAAAATCCGAATGAGTTTCATTCAGATTTCATCCAGGTAATTAAAGCACCTGAGCGAGTGTGCCAGAGGGAATTAAACTTAGCGAGCAGTCATCTTCTTTAACCCATTCCAAGCCGCGTCACATGACTACTACTCTTCCTCCTTCAACCCAGAAGGAGGAAGTGTTTTGTAGTCACGTGACGCAGCTTGGAATGCAGCGTGGGACGGGTTAAAGAAGATGCCTGCTGGGTAAGTTTAACCCCCTCTGGCACACTTGCTCAGGTGCTTTAATTACCTAGATGAAATCCGAATGACACTCATTCGGACTTCATCCGGTGAGCATTCCTGATCATAGCAAAGGCTGTGAATACTTATGTACATGTCCTTTCTCCGTTATTTTTTTATTTAAAAAAAAATTGCCAAAACCTCTGTCACGGAACAACCGTGAGAAACGCGGGCGAATTGGAAGGAGCCGCGCAGTCCAATTTCTGATCGCTGTCTGGCTAAATTTGTGCAGTCATTACAGGAATCAGAAATTGACATTACTGTTTTTTTAAAGTATGTTTTTCTCCCCTGTCCCTGACTTAGATGCAGGATGTCTTTTGATGTGTTAATTAGCTTAGAATGTTTATCTTTCATTACCTCTCTAGTCACCAGCTGGGGACTCTATTCAGAAAAGGCTTCCCTCCCCAGCAGGAGGCTACTCCAAACCTACTTTCCCCCCAGACTTCTTGGCACCGATGAATGGCCAATCTGAAAGCCGGGGTGGTATGATTTCCTGTCGGTATCCGAAAACCGAATATCACACAGCTATGAAATTCGTATAGTCTTATTCGGTAAAATCTGGCCATCGTGCTGATATGAAATACATTGTGATGGCCCGTCCGGTTATTGAGGTGACCCTTCTCAAGAACTGGGTCCGCTGCCCTAGCCATGTCTGATGTCATATTAATCTGTATTTTCCGACAAGTATGAATCTGTTACCCCCTAAATATAATCTCTCAGAGGGAATGAACTGTCATTGGTTGGTAATCAGAGAATCAGAATCTTTATTTCGCCAAGCACGACTGGGTCGTGCCCGGAATTGGGCTTGGCACGTACAGGGTACTGATACACGATAAACAGTGTTTACAGGACAGGACAGCAGTAGGAACAGAACATTTACAGAATTAGAACGTTATATAACATTTATGCAGAGGGAGACACTGTGGCATAAATTACAATACAAAAAAAAAAACAAAAGGTACGCTTGAGCTGGAGCGCCGTCTATGTGCAGAGTGCTTCTGTGCGTCATGGTATTGTGGGGGTGGGCATTTCCATGGAGAGAGTTCAGGAGGTTGACAGCCGAGGGAAAGAAGCTGTTCTTATGTCTTGAGGTCCTGGTGAAGATGGATCGGAACTGGAGCTTCCGGCTCGAGGGGAGCGGATTAAAGAAGCGGTGGCCTGGGTGTGAGGGGTCGTTGGCGATCTTTAATGCTCTGGTGTTCAGCCTGAAGTGGTAGAGGAGGTCCAGAGTGGGGAGAGATCTCCCGATGATCCTCTCCGCAGATTTGATGACTATCTGCATTTTGAGCTTGTCGCTGGCGGAGGAGCTGGCGTACCAGACCAGGATGGACGAGCATAGGACGGATTCGATCGTGGCCGAGTAGAAATTTGACAGGAGTTTTGGGGCCATACCAAACTTTTTCAGTTGGCGGAGAAAGAAAAGTCTCTGTTGGGCTTTCCTCTGTGTTGAGACAGTGTTGGTGTTCCACCTCAGGTCGTTGGAGATAGTTGTGCCCAGTAGGCGGACGCTGGGGACTCTTTCCACTTCCATGCCATCAATGTGGATTGGAGGTGGGGTAGAGGCGTGCCTCCTGAAATCAACGATCATCTCCACCGTTTTTGCTGTGTTTAGGACCAGACCGTTCTCTCTGCACCAGCGGCATATGCTTTCGACCTGGTGGCGGTACGTTTTTGGTGATGAGCCCTACAATGGTCGTGTCGTCGGCAAATTTGATTACTTTTACCGAGACTGACGTGGATTCAGAGGGGGCTGGCATTGCCACACCCCCAAACCAGCTTCAGCAAAAGTATCTGCGAGGGGCCCTCCCCTCAGTCCTCATTCCATCTGTACAGAGCTGTCTGGTGCTAGCCAGAGGACACATGGCTAGCGGCCATCTTGATCGGCCATCTTGTCTAAACTGAACAAAGGACATTTTCCATATTGCTTGGATTTTAAATTTGCTGAACTGAACAAAAGGAACTCTACAAGTTTTCCCAGAACGGGCATATTTCCACAAACCCTAAGTATTTTCTCCCTTTTTTTATTTCATACTGGCTATTACTGTTTTAATAATTGTTGATTTTAATAATTGTCTGTATAAATTATATTGCTTTCAATAAACCGACGCTATCGTCAGTTGTTGTTCCAGCTACCCTATTATTCAGCATACACAGGAACTGAACTCAGATCTCTGAAGAGACGCTACTATTGTTGATATCTAGACAGAATAGAGTGTGTTTAACCGTTTTATTTGCAGGACTAGTCAGTCAGCAGGCTCCTCTGTCCCATGGTAACAGAGGTGGTGGCAGTGATACCCTGAACTAGTGTGTAAAGTTGTATTTCCGTAACCCACAGGCTCCCTTCTGGTCGGGCTGCTGCCCAAATTTCTGTCGGTTTTTGCGCAAAGATCGCGACCAAAGCTTGCATGGTCTGTGTGCTGAAACCGATTGGAAGGCAATTTGCGGTCTGACCACTCGGGCTCCTGTGACAGCGTTTGGCAGCGGTTGGGACCTGTGTTGTGCTGAAAGTATCTAAGATAGCGCTAGCGCTATCAAGAAACGAACTAATTTGTTGGTGTAGCTGGAAGGCAATATATTTTTTATATATACAGAGAGACTGTGTAACCAGTACCCCTCCCCAAAAGTTTTATTTTATTTGGCATGGAAATGTCCGGGAACTACCAGCAAATGTGCGTGGCAGACCTGCAAACTCTTTGATAAGCGAGAGGCATTGAAGTCGGCCGCAAGAAACACCAGTACCTGGTAACGGACTTGTTTCACTGGGATACCCAGCAACTGCGGGAGCTGGATGTGTTCGCTGAAGTGGACGCCGGCCCACCAGACTCTCGTCGAGGGGAGCCAGAGGCTGAAGATCCTAGGCGTACAGTGGTTGAGCAACCTGCGGACCCTGTTGCAACAGTTACGCCAGAGACTGTCAGTATAGACCCCAATACCAGAGTTCCTGTAGGTACTAGCCCGGAACCGGCCAGTACTGGACTGTCCGTTTGTACTGATCTGCTAATGCAGCAGGCATTACGACAGCTGATGGAGACGGACCTGGACAAGTACCTGCAGTACATGGAAGCCCGGGAGGAGCGGGAACGCCAATCTGCAGAACGCCACGCGGAGAGGGATGCCGCTGAGCGAGAACGGGAGCGCCAACGACAGCATGAGCTAAACATGGCAAAAGTGCAACAGGCCAGCCGGAGTTCTTCGCCCAGCCTCCCTGCTGAAGGAGCTGCATCACCCGTAAGTGTAAAATTTAAATTTGCTAATATTGAAAAAGACACTGACATTGACTTGTTTTTGCGGTCTTTTGAAAAAGCATGCCGTCAGTATCGTCTGTCCCAAGACCAGTGGGCCAGACATCTGACACCTTTTGTTGCGCTACAAAGCGCTTGATGCTTTCGCGGAGTTACCTGCGAAAAAAGATGATTATCCCGCTATAAAAGACGCTATCATTACCATATACCAGCTGACTCCAGAAGCCTATCGCAAAAAGTTCAGGGCCTGGCAGATAATGTCTTCTGACTCGTATCGAGATGTGGTCAGCAGCTTGCTCACCACACTCCGCCAGTGGACTCTAGGCCTCACCAAAGGGTCTTATGGTGTCCTGGAGGACTTGATAGTCCTGGAACAATTTCTGAACATTTGCCCTGCTGATGTACGACAGTTTGTGCTTGAGCGCAAGTCTGCGTCAGCAACTGTCGCTGCAGACCTCGCTGAAACCTTTGCAACTATGCGGGTGCCTGACACACGCAGAACTGCACCATCCAGCTGAAGAGGAGGTCAGCCCAATACTCTGGCAGACTCTCCTGCCCCTGTGAGCCGTCAGCCACAGAGGCCACCCAGTGCAGCTGCTGCACCCAGGCCTGCAGCCACTGCAGAGGTCACCTGTCACTACTGCCGCCAGCCCAGACACATGAAATTCGACTGTCCGGAGCGGAGACGCACACCACCAGCACCTGCAGCACCTGTATCACCTGTACCTCACCCACAGCAGAGGCAACACGCCAGCGAACCACAGCCTGGATCATCAGATTTTGTTCTGTTTGCCCGCGGAAAGGAAATCTGCGACCGAACCGACCAGCAGCAGCCTGTTAGAGTGAACGACAAAGTTGTCACCGGATTCCGAGACACTGGAGCTGACATCACGTTAGTTCATTCACACCTTGTACCAAAGGAGAGCATCAGCTCCAGACGATCCCTTGCCCTTACTGGAGTAGAGGGCACTCTTTCTCACTTTCCCCAAGCTCGGGTGTCCATCGACTGGGGGGTGGGAGTTCAAGAAAGGGTTGTTGGGGTTGTGAAGGATCTCCCAGTCCCTGTGTTGCTGGGGACTGATTTGGGCAAGCTTGTGTCCTACTACTAACCTGCCACGACCGCCTTGTCGCTCACGGAAGGAGACGGACTCTCCACCCACCACCAGGTACTTTATACACTTGGGGGAGCACCAGGGGGAGGTGGGTTGAATGTGCCCAGTTCAAGGGGACCCGGTTCAATAGTGCCTGCTTCAAAGGCACCTGAGTTTGATGTACAGACTGTCTGTTGTGATGATGATGTAACTGTACCTGAGTTTACTGTACAACCTGTCTGTAATGGAAAAATGTCTATACCTGTCAATGTCATTAATGCATGCAACGATGATTTGAGTAATGCCCGTCTGTGCCATTCTGAAGGTGTACCTGTGCTAGCAGTACCGCGCAGCTGTACTGCTCAGAACCCGAGCTCTGAACAGGTGGAAGGGGTTCAGGCCTCCTCCCCCTTCTCTGACCGCTGGGATGAGACCTTTCAGCCGCTGGCCTCGTGTGACATGAGCCAGTTGGCTGAAACTGACAGCGTATTCACAGCAGCACTACAAAGCGACCCAAGCCTGGAGGCCCTCAGGCAACAAGCCTCTGAGTTCCTCGCAGATGGGGCCGCTTTCAAGGTGTACTGGGAAGGTGGGAGACTGTACAGCGAGTCTGTACAGCCCCCCCTACAGGTAAGCCGCAGGCGAATACCAAATGGCTTGTGGTCCCGAGCGCGTTCAGGGGACATGTGCTGAAATCCGCACATAATTCCCTGACAGGACACTCTGGTGTCCGCAAGACACTTGCCTGTATTCGGAAACAGTTCTATTGGCCCAGGATGAACAGGGATGTAGCAAACTACTGCAAAGCATGCACCGTCTGTCCGCAGCTGGGAAGGTCCAGGGACTCCAGCGGGGTTCCCTTAGGTCCACAGCCACTGCCCGTTGACATTAGTTCTGGCAGACGCCCCATCCGAGCGCAGTGGCGTAAACGCCCTGTCCGGAACGGTCCATGTCAGGTCAAGCCTGAGGGTAGCGGACCGCGACCTGTCCAGGTGAACCGAGCCGCAGGCTCCAATGGGTTTTCCCGCCGTGCCGGCAGCTCGAGACCCGTCAGCCAGGTTGGTCGACACAAGGTAGGCAGCCGACACCAGAACGCCAACGGGGAAATAGACCAGATATCGCAGGTTAGCGGCAACGAAACACATCTTGCTGATGCATGTCTATCTGCCTTTTCCCCAGGGGGTGCTGTCACGGAACAGCCGTGAGAAACGCGGGCGAATTGGAAGGAGCCGCGCAGTTCAATTTCTGATCGCTTTCTGGCTAAATTTGTGCAGCCATTACAGGAATCAGAAATTGACTTTCCTGTTTTTTTAAAGTACAAGTTTTTCTCCTCTGCCCCTGACTTAGATGCAGGATGTCTTTTGATGTGTTAATTAGCTTAGAATGTTTATCTTTCATTACCTCTCTAGTCACCAGCTGGGGACTCTATTCAGAGAAGGCTTCCCTCCCCAGCAGGGTGCTACTACAAACCTACTTTCCCCCCAGACTTCTTGGCACCGATGAATGGCCAATCTGAAAGCCGAGGTGGTATGATTTCCTGTCGGTATCCGAAAACCGAATATCGCACAGCTATGAAATTCATATAGTCTTATTCGGTAATATCTGGCCATCGTGCTGATATGAAATTCATTGTGATGGTCTGTCCAGTTATTGAGGTATGACCCTTCTCAAGAACTGGGTCCGCTGCCCTAGCCATGTCTGATGTCATATTAATCTGTATTTTCCGACAAGTATGAATCTGTTACCCCCCCCCCTAAATATAAACATACATATATCCAGGCACATCGCCTCTAGTTAGGACATTAAATAAATGTTTAGGGAAAGGGAGGTGCTGAAGGGGGTGCGGCTAGAAAACAGCAAAAATCAATTAACCCTCCGCACACTCACATGCAAATGCCCAAACAATTGCATTCACAGATTCACTCATCCAGGCACAACTGTTATCCCTACAGCTAAATTAAAAGCCAGGGTTTTAGTTCACAGAAGAATGCATTCTTATGCTTAATCACCTATACTGCGCAGAAGTACCCAGGTAAACATAGGTGTCCTAACTCTGGCCCTGTAACATGCATAGTGCAGACATGCAAACACATTCATTGCATCAAACCTATCAATGGACTAGGAGCACACATCCTACCTCTCCTGGGAAAGACAGTGCATCTTACCAATCGCACAAGGGAGCTAATGTTATGCGTCCATGTGCACCATGCGCATACACCAGCATAAGCTGTCTGCATGCTGACAAACATACAGGGGAAGTGGGGAGTGCACCGAATTGGACCCTAGCCACAGGGGTCAATGATAAGAATAAACATACATATATCCAGGCACATCGCCTCTAGTTAGGACATTAAATAAATTATTAGGGAAAGGGAGGTGCTGAAGGGGGTGCGGCTAGAAAACAGCAAAAATCTATTAACCCTCCGCACACTCACATGCAAATGCCCAAACAATTGCATTCACAGATTCACTCATCCAGGCACAACTGTTATCCCTACAGCTAAATTAAAAGCCAGGGTTTTAGTTCACAGAAGAATGCATTCTTATGCTTAATCACCTATACTGCGCAGACGTACCCAGGTAAACATAGGTGTCCTAACTCTGGCCCTGTAACATGCATAGTGCAGACATGCAAACACATTCATGTGAGTGTGCGGAGGGTTAATAGATTTTTGCTGTTTTCTAGCCGCACCCCCTTCAGCACCTCCCTTTCCCTAATAATTTATTTAATGTCCTAACTAGAGGCGATGTGCCTGGATATATGTATGTTTATTCTTATCATTGACCCCTGTGGCTAGGGTCCAATTCGGTGCACTCCCCCCTTCCCCTGTATGTTTGTCAGCATGCAGACAGCTTATGCTGGTGTATGCGCATGGTGCACATGGACGCATAACATTAGCTCCCTTGTGCGATTGGTAAGATGCACTGTCTTTCCCAGGAGAGGAAGTTAGGATGTGTGCTCCTAGTCCATTGATAGGTTTGATGCAATGAATGTGTTTGCATGTCTGCACTATGCATGTTACAGGGCCAGAGTTAGGACACCTATGTTTACCTGGGTACTTCTGCGCAGTATAGGTGATTAAGCATAAGAATGCATTCTTCTGTGAACTAAAACCCTGGCTTTTAATTTAGCTGTAGGGATAACAGTTGTGCCTGGATGAGTGAATCTGTGAATGCAATTGTTTGGGCATTTGCATGTGAGTGTGCGGAGGGTTAATAGATTCCCCCCCTAAATATAACGTGTATCGTTCATGAGTTACAGCATTTTATAAAGTTTAGCCCTAAAATCTCTGAGGGAATGAACTGTCATTGGTTGGTAATTCAGAGGGGGCTGGCATTGCCATACCCCCAAACCAGCTTCAGCAAAAGTATCTGCGAGGGGCCCTCCCCTCAGTCCTCATTCCATCTGTACAGAGCTGTCTGGTGCTAGCCAGAGGACACATGGCTAGCGGCCATCTTGATCGGCTATCTTGTCTAAACTGAACAAAGGACATTTTCCATATTGCTTGGATTTTAAATTTGCTGAACTGAACAAAAGGAACTCTACAAGTTTTCCCAGAACGGGCATATTTCCACAAACCCTAAGTATTTTCTCCCTTTTTTTTATTTCATACTGGCTATTACTGTTTTAGTAATTGTTGATTTTAATAATTGTCTGTATATATTAATTATATTGCTTTCAATAAACCGACGCTATCGTCAGTTGTTGTTCCAGCTACCCTATTATTCAGCATACACAGGAACTGAACTCAGATCTCTGAAAAGAAGCTACTATTGTTGATATCTAGACAGAATAGAGTGTGTTTAACCGTTTTATTTGCAGGACTAGTCAGTCAGCAGGCTCCTCTGTCCCATGGTAACAGAGGTGGTGGCAGTGATACCCTGAACTAGTGTGTAAAGTTGTATTTCCGTAACCCACAGGCTCCCTTCTGGTCGGGCTGCTGCCCAAATTTCTGTCGGTTTCTGCGCAAAGATCGCGACCAAAGCTTGCATGGTCTGTGTGCTGAAACCAATTGGAAGGCAATTTGCGGTCTGACCACTAGGGCTCCTGTGACACTCAAGTAAACTTTTTCATGTTTGTCATAATGGGGTGTTGTGTGTAGAATTCTGAAGAAAAAAATGAATTTAACCAATTTTGGAATAAGGTTGTGACATAACAAAATGTGGAAAAAGTGATGCGCTGTGAATACTTTTGGCTGCTCCAACAAACTAACCTTTTTTTTTTTTTTTTTTTTGCTGAGGTAAGTTACTCATACTTTTTTAGGGCAATTCCTTCCCAAGTTGGTTTCCGACCCCCTATGGGGGCGGTTATCAGTTCGGCTCGCTAAAGGTCTCCCCCCTATTTCATGAATACAACTACATTTTTTCAGTGGGTTTTGTTTGTTTGTAGAAAAAATAATCAGTTCAGTTAAATTAGATGTAAAGTACGCCTTAGGTGAGAAGGTTATGAATGCTGCCATATTTATTTCCTTTTTGAAGTGTATCCGACATACACTTTTACTTATTGCATAATTGTGTTCCTTTCATATAGTTTATAGGGCATTCCTCAAGCCAAATACTTTTTTTGTTTTTAATACTCTAATTCAGTATAAACTAAACAAGCCTCGCCCACAGCTTTTCAGAGTGCCTTGGCATTTTCAGACAGTAGCAAGGGCTTATGGGGGCTCAGTCTGGGCAGGAGGAGGGGGAGGTGTTGCTAGCCAGAGATTTCAGAGGCAGAGGGGAGGATGGGGAATTAGGTTTTCACAGGCTGAGGGCTGGAGATGCAGATCAGCTTGCCTGTGTGTAATGTTTACAAACAGAACATGGCCACTGTCATTGTATCACAGGAAGAAATAATCATTTTCTGTTGAAGCTGTTTGCAGCTAGATTTGCTGTGTAAACTGTGTAAATCTTAACTTTAGATAAGATATATAGACAATTTACTTGTTATAGTTTTTCAGTTCGGATCCGCTTTAAACAATACCAGTTGCCTGGCATCCTGCTGATTTTGTGTGAATCGCAGACCTAAAACAAGCATGATGCTAATTTAGTCAGACTTAGCACTTCATTCGGCATTCTTGTTTAGAGTCTATGGCTAGAAGTATTCGTGGCAGATTATCAGCAGGATAGCCAGACTATTTGTACGGTTTAACCACTTGAGTAACAGCAGACTCTGGCCTCTTACGCCACTCTCCTGTCTCTGAAGCCCACTTGTTCTGCTGTCGCTATGACAGCAGAGCTCCGTGAGCCAGTCGAGCAGATTTAATTGGCTCCTGACCCTGTGGTAACTGTGAGCCAATGTGATTGGCTTACAGTAATCACAAGGTCAGAAGCCAATGAAATTGGCTTCTGACCGACTCACAGAGCTCTGTCATACAGACAGCTGAGCAAGTGGGCTGCAGGGGCCTGGAGCGTGCAACGTGGTCATTGAAATCTACGCCCTGGCAGGAATTAGATTAGGAGTTGGCTACATCCAGAAAAGGTTAAAATGAAATAAACGTCATCCTCCATATTCCTAATACGTACAGAAATGAAGACTCACACCCAGAAGGTTAATGGTGAGTGCAACGGTCAGCCGATCAGAGCACCGACAAGCACACTTGTAGCAGTTCCAAAGACAACCAGCAATTCAATAGATGCCTGAAATTTTTTTTATTCATGAATGCACAATGATTCAAAAGTGACAGCCAATGGTATCTATTCAGCTAAAAGTCTCCAGTGAATCAATCACTCCATAAGGATAAAGTCTTTCCAAGGCTAGGTACAGCATGGCAGAAGCTAGTAATACAGCACGAATGCTAACACACCGTCATTTTTCTTTAACTCCTATATAATAAAACCCCGTGTCTCTGCGTCCTCCTGTATCCCTGTGTTTGTGCATTTTGCCCAGCGCACATACAAGGCACACGGGGGAACTTGGGACAGCAGGAGGACGGGTGCAAGGGAGGCGGCCATGGCCATTGTGGGGGGGGGGAGGGGTTTTGCAGCCAAGCCCTAGCGCCTGTTAGTAACTAGAAATAAGCCCAGTAGTTTACAAATAATATAGGGGTGTCTAATAATTGTGTGTCTAACAATAATGTAGGGGTGTCTAACAATTCAGTCGTCTCTGCCTGACCGTTCTCCAGTATGTGTCTGGGTGTTTGATATTGATAGCTCCTTTTTTTTTTTTTTCCTTTAATGCATTTTGCAGCTCTGAATGCAGCGATGGGGAATGGTCTACGTGTTTGCCCTCCTATTTCTCTGGTGACAAAGATCATTCCTCTAGTGATGAAAGCTGGGAGACGTTACCTGGAAAAGAAGAGCATGAGGTCCGGAGTAATAGCAGCAGTCTAGAAGAGGAAAACTCTGACTTTTGTTTTCAGGTTGAGTAAGTGTCTTTTACTTTTTTTGCAATAATCTGTTCCGTGCTGTTTTTTTTACCAGATAGCTCTGTTTCATTGCTCCAAACTAGTGAGAAGACTTACCGTATTTGTCGGAATATAAGGCACACTTTTTCTCCCCAAAAAATGGTGAGAAAAAGTCCCTGCGTCTTATATTCCAAAGGCAGGGAATCCCTGACTTAAAAACGCCCGCTGATACAAACCGCCTCTAAGTCGGGGACTCCCTGCCTTGTCCCCCTGTGTGGTCTGCCGGCATGTCTCCGCTCCCCCCCCCCCCCCCCCCCCCCCCGGTACAATAACCGCATAGCGACTCACCTCCCTATGTATTCCAGCGCTGTGTGGTCCTCTCCACCTCCTTGTCAGTGCTACCCCTGTAAAAGAATAGTTAGAGGCAGTGCGGCTCACCTTCCTCCAGCAGCGGCGATCTGCAGACATCTTGCATACCGCGCGGCTTTCCTTAGTGATGACTCATGTTAATGACTCATTGAGTCACGGGGAATGACTCATTGAATCATTAACGGGAGCCATCGCTAGGGGAAGCCGCGCGGTACGCAAGATGTCTGCAGATCGCCGCCGATGGAGGAAGGTGAGCCGCTCTGCCTCTATTCTTTTACAGGGGTAGCACTGACAAGGAGGTGGAGAGGACCACACCGCGCTGGAATACATAGGGAGGTGAGTCGCTATGCGGTTATTGTTACCCTAGGGAGGGGGCTGGAGTGGAGACATGGGGGGCAGGGCTGGAGTGGAGACATGGGGAGGGGCTGGGGGCTAGGGAGGACAACAGGGGGGCTAAATGGGACACAGACACACACAGGAGGGGACACAGGGACTAGAGGACACACGCACAGGACAGGAGGGTACACATGGGGTCTGGAGGACCACACAGGGGGGCAGGAGTGGACACGGGGACTGGAGGACCACACAGGGGGCCAGAAGGGGACACATAGTGAACATAGGACGACAATGAGGGAGAACATGTATAAGACGCTCCTAGAACATGGATGCACCAGGTTTAGTATATATATCATTTTTTTTCCCCGATTTTGGCCCTCTAAATCTAGATGCGTCTTATATTCCGGAGCGTCTTATATTCTGAAAAATACGGTACCACATTACTCATTGTTGTGATTAAAGTGTAAAGTGAAGTAAATCCATATACAGTAGTACAACTTTGATCTCATCTGACTGTGACACTTTTTTTTTCCATTTGCTCTGTCTTAATTGCTTTTTGGCAAAGCTCAATCTAGAATCCTTTTTTTCTTTCAATTCTCTCATACAAGTCATAATTGTGAAGCTTGATGGGCTGGCCTAATTTTTGAAGTACCAACCATATTCTACTTCATAATAATATACTTTACTATGCACATAGGATGCACCTAGGCATTGATAAAGCTTTTATTTTATGCTGAATTACTAATGATCACCAGTGGAAGCTAACTGTCCTGGTGTGCAATGGATTAGCTACACCTGATTAAGTTTAGAAGTCTTTCAGGGGAGATATTTTTGTCGTCTTCTGAACTGTTGCTATTATATATTTCACTTGTCTGTTATAGATTGCATTGAGTAAATACAGCTGGGAAAATTATTATAGTTTGCCGTGTGTCTTTTCAGATCAGGTCCGCAAATCAACAAAGGCCTCTATTCATAAAGCATTCCCGCATGCGGTAATGCTCAAAACAGCTGACTACCGACCATTTAGCAAAGTGTCCATTCATAAAAGCTGTTTCCGCATGAAAAGCTGACATTCCTGAGCAGTGCGGGAAATTACCGCCTTATGCTGTGATTATCTCAACACATGTCACTACATGTCAATTCATAAAGATTAGAGCAAGCGGAATTGGGACTGAGAATACCGGCTGTTTAGAAAAGGAGATAAGCATGCAGATAACAGCCAAGCTAATGGGGACAGACCTCCCAGGTAGCAGCAGTGAGAACAGAACAAAAAAGGCATTCCGGAATACCCAGGCTGTTTTTTTAACCCCTTGGGTAGGCCTGAACGATTTCAGGAAAGGATTGAATTGAACGATTTTTGTCAGAAATTGCGATTTCGATTCTGTACACGATTTTTGATATACAACGATGGATCAGATCGCTCCGACCATCCAGTCGCTCTCTACCTGGCGGGGGACAGTCTGCGACAATTACTATTACTGCGTGCCCCTCTCTGCCTGTCCCATGTGTGCTGCTGGTTGGGGAATGACAGTGACCGACGCTGAAAATGTCACCTCGCTGCTGCTGGCTGGACAGCTTTTACTAATCACCCAACCACTGCTTCACACAACTATTACACTCATCATCTCCCCTGAGCACTGATAGATTCCATGGGGAGTCACTGCTGTCATGTCAGACAGTACTGAGCTGTGTATAGATAGGAAGGCAGCTAGATATGTAGATATATGTGTGACAATCCAGCCCCGCGATCCCGTCGAGATCTGCTCCCGTTAGCGTACGCAGGAAGTACGGGCGCAGACGGACAACGAGACCGGTTGCTGGATCGTCAGAGGTAAGAAGAAAAGGGCGACAGAGCGTGCCAATCCCCTCTAATCTGCTCCCGTTAGCATACGCAGGAAGTACGGTGAACAGACTGACAATAAAGATTGGTCGCGCAGCTGCCGACAATATGTAATGGGACAAACATCCACCAATCCCGTATTACTAGGCCACTGTTGCCATGCAGGTCTCATGCACTAGAGACTGCTGGAGGCAAATTCACTGTGTGCGCAGTAAACGGTTAAGATTGGTTGGAGGTGCCCATACATGTACAATTCTGATTGTATATACAATCGGTAAACTAAAAATATCGATTTCGCGCTGGAAATCGGGTAAATAAAGTAGACTGCCACCACTCTCTCAAGTTCAGGGAGGAAAGAGACTCCCGCTATCATAATACGGTAGCCAGCCCAATCACGTTCAACACGCTCAAGTCACCGTTCGGGGGGTAGTCACTTCCGACGGCTTAAAGACTGTGAGCAATGTGACGTTAAAGAAAGGTTGCTGGGTCCCTATATGATGCAATCTCGAATTGTATTTACAATCGAGGAACGAAAGTTATCGATTTTGCACAGGAAATCTGGTACTAGCTAATCCTAGAAGGAAGAAACGGTTATTTACAACCTAGCTAGCAAATCAACAATCATAAGCAAATCATAAAACAATGCGGTAGTATGACTGACTCTTCAGAGGGCAGATTCGTTATAGCAGCAATCAGATGACCAGAACAGGCACACAACTGAATGATAAAATCGTTAGTTTATTTCTAAACTACATACACACAGCTTATTTTAGAACAGATTGATTGGACAGAGAGAAGAGAGGAAGAGAAACAGAATGTCTGAATATACAGTTTAAATACCGTTATTGGTAGTCCATGCGGCAATCGCAAGTCTTTGGCGAAAGTCCCAAAATGGCGGTTGCCATGCGGCCAACAGGCCTTTGTTAGAAAGCTCAAAGATGGAGGTTGGCCCGTGTCCCTGCGGGCTGCCAGGATGTTACTAGGCATCAGATTGAAGGTAAAGGACACTGGACTTTTGGATCATGTCAGTTTTGTTCCTCACTGTAGGTGGGAGGAGTTATGACACATACAAGTCCAGCCTTGCAATTTGAATAAGGCAATGCCCCTTTAGGCAGGGAGAGGTTTTGGGCCAATTCATATTTTGCCCGCTCTCAGCATGCCCATAGGTAATATCAAGAACCCGAATGAATATTCACAATCAGCGTAAGTGTGTGAATCTGCTAATACCAAACACGAGGAGTCGGGATCGCTAATAGCACCGTCCCCCCCTTTCACCTTACTGGCACTGGTTCCGAAAGATCCAGAGGGCTGAAAATCTCTCAGGACCAGTGTCATGTGGAATCTAATAAACTCCGTGAATTTGAGGGAACTGCGATCTTGGGAACACCAGAAATATTACCAAATTGTGCCTATTTATTAAATACAGTTTCTACAGTTTGGTTGAATCTTTGGGTGCCCAGATGGCGTGATAAGGATCATTCCTGTCTCCTTTCAACTCAGGCCACAAGGCAGCTAGGTGTCGGACTCCTGGTGGGTCGGTGCCGATCAGGCTGGAGAAAGCTACAATTTATGAGCTTCTGTCAACTGATATCTACCCTTCACCTGATGGATGAGGTCATAAACACCTCAGGGGGTCCCCTGTGCTGGCAGAGAATCTTTTCAACAGGAGGCTAATTAACTGACCATGAAAAGATTTCTCCAGCCCTTTGGTGAAGGGGAAAAAAAGTGTATTTAAACCAAAAACTGTCAGTTTGGGTGGTTTGCGAAGAACTAGCGTTGGTAACTCCATGACGCATTCGATATGTCATATCGACGGCGTCACAATATGTATATAATTTATACCCCTACCTCTACATAATATATCTAGCTGCCTTCTTATCTATACACTGCTCAGTACTGTGTGACATGACAGCAGTGACTCCCCATGTAACCTATCAGTGCTCAGGGGAGATGAGTGTAATAGTTGTGTGAAGCAGTGGTTGGGTGATTAGTAGAAGCTGTCCAGCCAGCAGCAGCGAGGTGACATTTTCAGCGTCGGTCACTGTCATTCCCCAACCAGCAGCACACATGGGACAGGCAGAGAGGGGCACGCAGTAATAATAATTGTCACAGACTGTCCCCCGCCAGGTAGAGAGTGGACAGAAGTTTGAGTTAATTACTGTGTTAATGGCTCCCTGGGCAGCGCCGCGTCTCCGAATCTTTTCATCTTCCGGGGGTAGGGGCGGGACCAGCCTTCCTTCCCCCGTCTTCCCATTCACCAGCCTGGCTGAGTGTCATCCTGAGAGGGGAGGGTGCATGGTCCTCCTCTCCAGCGCCTACAGGGGAAAGTTTCTGTTTTGTTTACACACTGAGGAGGGAGCAGAGTAATGTATCGGGCAGAGAAAACCGCGGCAAAACCGCAGCTCTGACGATCTCAAGATCGTCTTACCCTTGATCACGATTTTCGGTTTAGAACCGAAAATCGTTCAGCCCTACCCTTGGGTACCTGTTTTCAGATAAATTTCACATCAGAAAGCCTGCATGTGTAACATTTCTTGAAGTTCTTCTAAGCTGCGGCAATTAAATAGATTGTTTAGAAAGACTATTAGACAAATTCAGGGCAAGGAGAGGCAGTTTAAAAAAAAAATGCACATCTAAAGGGAAGTTGGGGCTGCCTCCTTTATAGTAACTCTGTCTGTGCACAGAGAAAATGTATCGACTCAGGCAGCACCACTAGTTTAGTGCGGGAATTCCCCGACTTTTTATCGCAAGTGTAAACTCTTTTATGAATTGGCACACAAAAGTCTAAAATAGCGGTGCAGTGTTTTCCCTCCAAGATTTTTTTTTTAGAGCCCAAAAATGTGATTAATTTTGAGGGGGTTGATTCTTTTGGAACTGATGTTTGTGTTTGGAACTGGTACTTTTGTCAGTAAGCAGCTCCAAGGGTTTATGGGAACCAAATTCCAAATGTATATGGAAATTCTGTTTAGATTATTGCCTTGGGATTTTTGAATACGCTTGTTTTGGAACTGCTTACTAAACAAGTAGAGGCCACATTGAATGAGCTCCAGTTCCACATTGAGAAGAGCAGTTCCTCCAAAATGTTGTTGTGCTTTAACTTTCTATCGTGCTTGTAACCGTGTGGTTTTAGTTCCTTTTTTATGTTTAGTGCTATAAATGGACATTTTGAACTGTACTTTCAAAAATAAGTCTTATTTTGATTGCTAAGATCGTATCATTTTGATTGTTCCTTAGTTGATATTAAGAGACTGAACATCATACATGAGAATGTAGAGACTAATAGGCATGTTAAGGATCATGAGATGATCAAAAAGATTCCTCCGCATACCTTCCATAAAGTAAAACCAGTCCTTTTTATTAAATAATCGTAGAAAAAATAGCAAAATAGAACAGCATGCAAGCTGACGCGTTTCTGACCCTACCAGGCCCTTAATCGTAGCTGTTATGTCACATCACAAGTGGTCTTAAATACCTAGAGACCACACATCCCCTATCCACTACACCTACACAGGTGACTAAATGTTTGAAGGGAAATGTCCCTGGTGGAAGAGGAGTGGACTCCAGCGTATTGTACAAATACATACATATACATAAAATACATCTAAAATAACAACAATGTAGTAGGGCCAACCTACTAGTTCTAAATTGATACAATCTCCAAAACAAACGCAAAGGGAGTGAGGGGGAAAGGGAAAAGGGGGGAAAAAGGGAGGGGGGGGACAGGGCTAATATTCGTTAGAAACCCCGACCCACTTCACGCACTTCGCAATTACCCCACCTAACTCATCCCCCAAAAAATGAACAAAATGCAGTCAGAGCCAATGGTAAGGCAAGACACTTATTAAAGTATGTAGCAAGTACCAGAGAGACCTATCCTCGGACAACCCACTAGATCCCCAAAAGGAGTTCACTCAAACAGATTCACATCCCATCTGTAATTCAGCCCCTTAGGTTCTCTAGTGCCCAAATTAAAAGTCCATCTCACTTCCTGTTCTAGCAGTTTATTTTCAAAATCCCCACCTCTGCAAGTAAACCCTCTCTAATACCTGAAAAGAAAAATGAGTAGATCCCCACCATGACAAGCTTGGAAATGTTTAGTGACATCAGTGGGGTTCAAACAGTTGACGTTGGCAGCACCACAATAATCTACAATCCTGGCCCTCAACGGCCTTGTGGTACATCCAACCTACTGTTTTCTACATGCATTACTATTGACAAGGTACACTATAACCTTAGTACTGCAGTTAATATATTGTTTCACATTAAAAGCTCTTCCATTACTAAAGGAAACAGCGGCACTTCCTGTGGAGTGCACCCTACAATATACGCAGGTTCTCACCCCACATTTATAAGATCCCTGGTACCTCAACCATGTTGCCCCGTGGCCAGGGTTTGGATCCTCATATAGACTGGGGGACAGTACAACCCCCAGTGTGGGTGCTCGTTTACTAACAAACTTACAATTACCTTCCATTATTGGCGATATCTGTGGGTCTGCCAATAGAATTGTCAAATGGGTTTTCAGGAGTGTAATTGCCACTGCAAGACTTGCAGTGAGTCGTGGTGGTGACCCTACCAAAGGAGCCCTCCAGTTGAAGATCCAGAAACACCATGGAAGTGGGATGAATAGAGGAAGTAAAATGGAGATTAATGTTATTATGGTTCAAATAAGAACTGGTCAAACTCTGTAACCTGACCTGTCCAAATTGGCACCAAATCATCGATATAGCAACCATGCCATAACATATGTCTTGAAAACGTATTCTCGTCCGAAAAAAGTTTGGTTTCTTCCCAAAACCCAAGATACAAATTAGCTAATGAGGGTGAAAAACGGGCCCCCATTGAGGCTCCCAGCTTCTGCAAAAAAAATTCCCCAATGAACAAAAAATAATTGTGACAAAACAAACGACATTGCCGCCACAATGAAATATTTCAAGTCCCGACTATAGTCGCTATAACGAACCAGGTGGTATTGTAGTGCTTCCAAAGTAACATTGTGTACCAAACTAGAGTACAAAGCCCATATGTCCAAGGTGGCCCAATTAAAATCGGACTCCCACTTCACTCCCTCTAGTTGTTGGAGCACTAGCTTAGTGTCCCTCAAGAACCCCGGAAGTCTCTGAACTAGAGGCTGCAAATGTCTATCCAACCACTCCCCAAGGCGCTCAGTGAGGGAACCTATGCCAGCTACTATAGGTCGGCCCAATGCAGGACCCTTCTTATGCACCTTGGGAAGACGGTGAAACACAGCCACCTTAGGCTTGAAGACTGTCAGGGAATCTGCAATTCTGGTATCAATTACACCCAGGGACACCCCGTGTGCTATCAACCTGTCATACTCCTGTTTAAATTTGGACGTGGGGTCAGTGGACAGCTTCCGATATGTTTCTTGGTCAGAGAGTTGACGTAAGGTCTCCTGTCTGTAATTCCCAGATTTGAGGACCACAACCGCCCCCCCCCCTCTCCCCCAATCAGCATTCCTAATAACTATATCCTTGTTAGCCTTAAGGGAAGCAATTGCAGCCCTTTCCCCTGGGGACACATTCTGGGGCTTTCGTGACCTGCACTCGTCACCAAGACGTGTCAGGTCCCTCTCCACCATTTCCTGAAAAATCTCAACCGGACGCTTGCGGGCCTGTACCGGGTAAAATGACTTATTAGTAAACCTTGGTAAGCAAATGTCTTTACTGCGTACCAAACCGTCAAATTCTGCCTGCAATTGGTCCAATTGAAGACCAATTAGCAGGTCCTTAAGTGAGGAAGCTGCCAGGCACTTCGACCTCCTCCGGTGGACATGAACAGGCCCCACTGTCTCCACAATCAATTTTGGAGAAATTATTCTTAAGCATAATGCTGCGTGTGAACCTGTTCACGTCCACTAATGTACCAAAGAGGTCAAAGTGCCTGGCGGTAGCAAAGGACAGACCGCCTGACAAAACTGAGAACTCACAATCATTAAGGACATGATTGGACAGATTGGTTATTTCTTCTTTCTGTCCCTCTGTGGGTATCGCCTTTGGTCCCCGCCCACGTGATCTCCTCCCTGCCCTTCTGGTCCCCCTTCGGCCTGCCTGACTTTTTCTTTGTGTTGTTTCACCTTTGGAAGTCGGTAATATGATATTCTGTCCCTGTCCACCCCTAAAGGGGCAGCCAGCGTGCCGTTTCGGCTAGAAGCCTCATCTCCCGAGAAGACAGACGCAGCTGCCGATCGCCGAAATGCCCGAGGCATCCGATGCAGCGTCTGACGCTTCGGGAGAACTAGATCTGGTGGACCACCTCCCCCACTCGTAAACCGTTTCGGTCTTATAGTCCTCCAGGTCTCTCTGGTACTTAATTTTCTTAATTTCCATAATGGATTGCTCCAGTCTCGCTACACTCTCCTTTGTTCATTTGTTCAGTTCATCATAAGGTTCAGTAGACCCAAAGTTCTTATCTGAGATTTTCAACTCAATGTCCAATAATTTTTGTTCCTCATAACTAATATTAAATCTCATGAGACTAATTGAACATTCAGTGAGTATCTCATTCCACTCAATTACAAACTTTTGAGAGAAGACTGTGGTAGTTATCTTCTTAATCCGCAGGCCCCTGGGAACCCTACCATCATTAACATATTGTTTCAGACTAGTCCGATCCCACCAAAGCTTTGTCTCATCCTGCATTACAGTCTCCAATTGCTTAAACGAGAGTTTTTTTAGATTGACATCACTCAAAACCTGTTTAGCTTCATTAGTGTTTGAAAATACAGATGCGAATTTGCTAAGACGCTCTTGAGTCCCCTCCAGAGGATACTCCATACTTCCCTCCCCATCGTCATCACTCCTATTTTCCGCATCCGCAGAATTGGAGAAATCTGCAGACACTGTCCCAAAACCCCCAAGGTTGGCCCCACTTTCAGATGCCATTCTATCAACTATTGGAACTACACAATAATAAATAACCAATAATTATAATAAAGACATATAATTAATAAAGCTATAAATTGCATATGAATCAGTCCCTAAATTCGTCCAGACCCTACCATGGATTAACCCAAAATTTCTACAAGCTAAAGCCTTAGCATAGATTCTACATTATACTGCCAAGGTCCCAAAAATAGTGCCGGCCATATCAAACCTGAACACGGGTACATGTATATAAGACATTTGTAGGCAGATACTATTCAGTTGTTGCATATATCAGCTAGAAAGTCATATTAGGCAGTTCTTTCTCCGCTGTGAAAAATGTCCATGAGCTCATACTGTCATTTCACACATATAAATAATGATCAAAATAGAGAGACAAGTGTGTTAAGCCACTGAGCACTACACGAAAAGTCACACGTTGAATATAATTTGACAGGACTAACCTGATGTGACACAGTTGTAACATATGTGCACAGGATCAGGGAAGTTCTAATGAAATAGGTACGGCCTGTCCCTAGGCGGCTCAGACACACTTTAGTCACTCAAAGATGGACAAATACTCACGAGCCTGTGGCCCCAGCAGGGGAGTAATGCAGCAGAATGTCCGTATCCCGCCAATGCTAATAATACTTCAGCGTACACGCCGTTATGGCCGCACTATGCAGATCCACCAGGACGCATTAGACAGCAGTAGCTGAGATCACCAGAGCGTAGCATCCAATAGGAGATCGGATTACTTTCTTCCTTCCGCTCCGGCATCCACTAGCAAGCCAGAACACACTCATGCCCGGACACAGTGACCAAGGCCACTCCTCCGGTTCAGACGCTCATGCCACTCCACGTGGGGCTCGCGGCAGCGGGGACTCCGCAGCATAAGACACACGGACACCGCACCCCCGGACCAGAGACAGGCAGACAATCCTCAGCAAGGTCAGCAGTGAAAGTAACTGTAGTAGAATAGACTCACAGCTGGCATTTCGCAGGGACTAGATAGCTTAATGACAGCCCCTTACGTTGTAGCAATCAGCGGCCTCCACGTTCTCCATCGAGCATAGCCATGTCAGTCCAATGTGTGTGCCCCTGGGAGTCCAAATCTGGAGGTATTAATGCAGACGGCCCATTCAACAAAACCAGCATGGCAGGGATAGACCAACGTGGCACTGATGGAAGTACACAAAAATATATGAGGCACTTTGGGTGTGAGGGAGCTCAGTCACAGGCAGCTGACACATATGTATCACAGAACAACAAAAAGTGACAGCTCTACCTCCCCCATATATATGTGGCGTGTACCGTGCAGAAGGGTGCTGGAGCAAGGGCAGCCAGCCCTGAGGCAGTAGAGATGATCAAAAAGATTCCTCCGCACACCTTCCATAAAGTAAAACCAGTCCTTTTTATTAAATCATTGTAGAAAGGTTTAAAGAGGAACTTCAGCTTAAACAAACATATTGTCATTAAGTTACATTAGTTATGCTAATTAAAATAAATAGGTAATATAATCTCTTACCCACCCTGTTTTAAAAGAGCAGGCAAATGTTTGATTTCATGAGGGCAGCCATCTTTTTGGTTGAAAGGTGACAGGGAGCATGAGACACAGTTCCAACTGTCCTGTGTGCTGATCACCCCTCCCAGTTGCTAGGCAAAATAACATAGGAAATCCCATCATGCTTTGCACCGCATCAGTTCTGATGCTTTGAAACTGTTAAAGAAACACCAAGCCTTTTCAGTTCTGCTGAGTAGATTTTTAGTCCGGAGGTTCACTTTAAGGATAATATCAAACCTAAAATTAAAGCTGTTGAAAGTGTTGGATCGCAAACAAGATTAGAACATTTTGTTGCAGGGGGCAACCGGAAGGCGATTTTATATAGAAAGTTAGATATTTTCTTCTAATAGCCTTGCACAAACGTGTGTGGGTTTGGAGGTTTTGACTGTACAGGAAACGGTCAGTGACCATGAAAAATGGTCCTGGTTCCTGGTTCATGGTGAGCTAGCTCTGAAGGCTTTTACTGAGGTTCAGCAAATACGAATCCATGATCTTTGTTTTTGGTTGTTCAAGTTAATTTTTCACGCACTGTTGTTTAAACTGTACAATGCTGCTGGCCTTATGCGGTGCAGATTTAATTAAGAGATGCTGCTAATGAAATTAAGTTTTGTAAAGATCCTGCTGTCCCAGTTTCTTCTTCCCTTTCTGACTGGGGAATTATTTGATTTGGAAACCTGTGGATGGCCTGGATCCTCATGTACGTTCTGCATGCTATACAAGATGGGCTCAGCTTTCCCGAGTTTAACATAAACCTGTGTCAGATTTGACACACTGCCCAGTATTTCGAGGTAGCATTCTGTGAAGTGTTACCATGCTCTCTGAAGCGCTCCTTTTTAATAGAAAAAGATAGTCTGCATTGCCACATATCTCTGTACAGGCTGTACGGTCTGGTAGAGAAATACAAGGCAGGAAACCGTAGCTACAAACTCCGGCTGCTCACTTGACATCAGCTTCTGTATTGGAACACAGACCAGCTTGCAGTCAGGAGAGAAATGTGATAAACCCTCTAACTGCGATCATCTGCCTGCCTGACTATAAGCCAGCCTCTGCTCCTGTGCAGAGATTCATATTTAATGAGCAGGAAGACAGCATGGCTGTGGTCACAAATCTGATTGTATTCCTGTGTTGGGAAGTGCAGACTGTGTCAGCACCTGTGGCAAAGTCCTGCAGATTTATTTTACTAAATGGTCAATGCACGGAGTGTGCTAAGGCTAAATAGAATCTAGCCTTACCCTTAAAGTGAAGCTGAGGTGAAAATAAACTGATGAGATAAACCATTATATTTATCCCCCCTACTCCTAAAAATGACTTTTTAAATTATGTTTTCTTTTTTATTTAACCATTTCGGGACCGGCCGCCCAACCCCTTAGGGACCAGGGCAATTTGCATGGGGGTGTCGGATGGCCGGATTCGGTCTGTGGCTGGCTGGGCATGGTGTCCCGCGTGGAGGAAGGTTTCACCCCTGTAGCTGGCAGTTTTCACTCACCTTCCAGGCTCCAGCGATGAGCCGCAGTAGCCACCTCTTCTCCAGCCACCATCTCCGCTCCAAATGACGCTCAGGTCGGGTCGCGGCTTGATGACGTCATCAAGCCGGGACCTGGCGCAGACGTCAGACGGAGTAGAGATGCCGGCCAGAGCGGAGCGCCGACCGTCGCTGGAACAGCAGGGAGGTGAGTGGATCCTCTTCTTTTCCCCCCTGCCGCCGGCGCGGTCAAAGTGATCACTACGATCTGACAGCGATCGTAGTGATCACGTGATCAGCAGCCATACGCGATGGCTGCTGATCACTGAGGGGAGATGCCAGCTGTCATATGACAGCTTAATCTCCCCTCTCGGGTGCGCACGATCGCGTCGGGACGGTTCTTTAGCGCGGACATTGAATCAACGTCCAGTCAGAACGGTAGCACCACCTGCTGGACGTTGATTCAACGTACCTGGTCCCCAAAAGGTTAAACACGTAGATTGAATGTTTTACAGTCTCTAATCATTGGCAGCCTATTAAGTGTCCCAGATTTGGAAAAAGGTCAATAGTGTATGTATTGTATCTCTCCCTGCCCTCAGATGTTCTGCCAGGAAAACTTTTATGGCTGTAATTTGCTTATCAGTGATGTTTACTATATTCCTGACAAGGTACCGACAAGACAGAAACTGTCACTTCTATGCCTAGAAATTAACTCAGGCAGCAAAGTAAAACAAGGCCTTGTTCACATTAGGCAACGCGTATGGCCGTGTGCTCGGGACACAAGCGCACACGATCACACACCCTGCGCGTTGTCGTGCGTTGCGCTGCTGATCCCATTCATCACAGTGAATGGGATCAGCGATGCACTTTGCCACAAATGCTTGCAGCAGTACATAGTATGAACATCAGAAGTACTCTCTATGCACTTCTGATGTTCTTGCTGATGGCATACCATGTGTGCTGCCGAAATGCGCACAGCAGCATGTATAGTGCAGTGGCGGACACAGCCAGCAGTGGGCCTGTGTGCAAAATACCAATTGTGGGCCCCTGACAGGCAGTTTAAAAGTGGGTGTGGCCATAACTAAATTGGGTGTGGTTACACATTGCATATATTTACCAATACAGTCTATGGCATCCTTCCCTGAGGCCCAGAAATAATTCTTGATGCATACATGTAACATCTGCATTATACAGGTTACTGAACAAAAGCAAAACTTAACCCCAGTCCTGCATCAAGACAGGGCATGACATGACAGGCTCTGTCTTTTATACTTGAAAGCGCACCTGAAGTGAGAGGGATATGGAGGCTGACATATTTATTGCCTTTTAAACAATGCGCATTGCCTGGCTGTCCTGCTGATTCTCTGCCTCTAATACACTTAGCCATAGACCCTGAACAAGCATGCAAATCAGATGTTTCTGACTGCAGTGTGGAGCTGACTGGAGCAAATTCAAATAAATCTAGGACTGACTAGCTAAAGATGGTGCAGTTTGCAGTGGCAGTGTGCAACCTAGACTACCTGGCTGGAACCTAGTACAGAGGGTGAGTAAGCGGGTGCTATGCAAGTGCTAGATACACTGCAGGGGTAGCTGACCTGCGGCGCGTGTAGGGCGCCGCGGGAAAAAATTGGCTTGTCCGTGCACTGGAAAGTGGGCGCAGTAATGACAGGGTCATGAGCAGGGCCAAGTTAGTAATTTACTGACAGTGGACATCAACAGGAAACTTTGAATGAAACCCCCTCTCCTAATAAAAAAGGATATCTTACTTACTATACATATAGCAGAGATTAGATTGTAAGATTCTCTGAAGACAGTCAGTGACATGACTATGTACTCTGTAAAGTGCTGCAGAAGATGTCAGTGCTTACCGATACTGTCCGACCATGGTGCTTGCTTGATCAGTCCGAATCAATGGCCTCCGGGCTGTCTGCACCTGGACACTTAAGGTGGGTGGGGTAAACGGTTGCCAGGAAGGGTTGTTTTTTATGGGCTAAACAAGTGCCAGGGAGCGTGGGTCTGTGGGCTAAACAAATGCCAAGGAGGGTGGGTGGTTGGCAAATGCCAGGGAAGGAGGGTGGGCTAATAGGTAGGTAGCCTGGTGAGTGGGTGGGCTAATAGGTAGGTAGTCTGGTGGGAGGGTGGATGGGCTAATAGGTAGGTAGTCTGGTGGGAGGGTGGGTGGGCTAATAGGTAGGTAGCCTGGTGGGTGGGCCAATAGGTAGGTAGCTGGGTGGGTGGGCTAATAGGTAGGTAGCCTGGTGGGAGGGTGGGCTAAAAGGTTGATAGCCTGGTGGTTGGGTAGGTAGCCTGGTGGGGAGGTGTAGGTAGGTAGCCTGGTGGGAGGGTGAGGTGGTTGGGTAGGTAGCTGGTGGGCTAATAGGTAGCTAGCCTGGTGGGTGGGCTAATAGGTAACTAGCCTGTTGGGTGGGCTAATAGGTAGGTAGCCTGGTGGGTGGGTGGGCTAATAGGTAGGTAGCCTGGTGGGTGGGCTAATAGCCTGGTTGGTAGGTAGGTGGGTAGGTAGCCTGGTGGGAGGGGTGGGTAGGTAGCCTGGGAGGGTGAGGTGGTTAGGTAGGTAGCTGGTGGACTAATGGCTAGCTAGCCTGGTAGGGGGCCCAACTCCAATCCTCCCTCACCCGGGGGCCCCCCCTCCTGGTATGCGTGGCGGAAGAGCGGCAGTTGGCAGATATAGGAAGGCTCCGGCGGTTCCAGCAGGCGCTAGAGGTTCAGCCGCCAGGTCCACTCTGTCTCCTCTGTATGCTGCTCGCTACTTCCTGGTTTAGTGCGAGTGGTAAACAAAGGAGAGGAGACAGTGTGAACCAGGCGGCTAAACCTCTAGCGACTGCTGGAACCGCCGGAGCCTTCCTATATCTGCCGCTCTTCCGCCGCATGGGGGGGGGGGAGCCGAGGTGAGGGGGGGGGGGAGGATAGGAGTCGGGGCCCCCAAGGAAAATTAAAAAAAAAGGCGAATACTTAATGGGCTCGTATGTCCACCAGTGGTATAGTGTGAACAAGCCCTTAAACAGCCTGGGGGCTGTTGTTCTCTACTGTATATACACATTTATCTCGTGTTATCACATATTGCCTCTGGTACACTTTAACCCCATGTACAGTACAGTACACGACTGGACTTTTTAGCAGCAAAACCTGCTGTGTGTAATCCAGACACTGATGCATGTGAGCTTTTGATTTTTGCTCATGGGGCTTCCCTTAAATCCCCAGTTTATCCTCTCATTTGTTTAAGCATATGATAGTAGATTTACATTCACAATGTACAAACTTTTGCGTCTCCTATCAGTACTTTTGGCAATACTGGTACATATATTGGAAGATGGAGATGACAGAATTCTATTGCACAGACCAAGTCTCTGGTTGCTGTCTAATCTCCTCCACCTATTCTATCATTGTCCACAGAAATTAGGTAGGAGCTGGGCACTAGCTAATCCTCCCCTTTGAGCTCAAAGCCGATCACCTGTTCCCTCTTATTACTTCTGCTGAGAAAGTACATTAGTAGTGTCACTAGCCATAAATTATGAATCGAGTGCTGTACATTTAAATGTTAATTCCATATATTTATCAGAGCTGACAGAGCAGTTCGGATAAAAGTCCCAGGCTGTTAGTGAAAGTAATGTACTTGTCTACTTAGACAATTAAAGAGACTCTGTAACAACATTTTGTGCCTTATTTCTTCTGTCCTATAAGTTCCTATTACTGTTCTAATGTGGCCTGTCTTACTGCAGCCTTTCCTACTTGCGCTGTCTCTGTAATAAATCTTATCTCCTTTCCTCTGTCGTGTCTGTCGGGCTAAGGCTGGAATGTGTGGAATGTGCAGCACTGCTTGTCATTAGCAGAAGCTTTACACACACCCTCCAAGCTCTGCATGAGTCACACAGTAAGCTGTTCTTAGCCTATGATACTGTGGTTAGAAGCCAGTCTTTTGTTTGTAAACACTGCCTACAACTGTTCATTGCAAGCCAGGATTGCAGCAGGGAGTGGCAGAATTTTAAAATAGATAACCTTGCGCTCCTCACTTTGCTCCCTACTTAACTCTATCTAGTACTAATCCGGTTCGCTTACTGCATAAAAAGTGTGTGTGACACTCAGCAATTAAATCAAAAATACATAAAAGCAGAGCGATCAACAGATATCAAGAACTCCAGCACTAATAGTTAATGTTCAAATGTCCTTCCTAGACCAGCCTAGTGCTGCATAAAAAGTCATCCACATTTCATAAGTATATTTTCTTCATTATAGGGCTCTTCCAAACAACCTCTTCAGATCCTTTAATATTAAAACCACTATACGCTCACCAGATCCATCGGCTAATCCTCTCAGATCAGCAGTCAGCGTTTTTTGGCCTTGCCAGCAAGCTTCCTCTGATCACTCCACCAGGCTCCCCAGGCATCCAGCCATATATTTCGGATAAACAAGGAAAATGCAATAGTGTGATAACGTTTTGATGTACTATGTATTATCACCAGTGCACCCCTTAATTCAACAGTGCCACCCAAATGCCTCCACCAACATAGATACACAGGGGGCTCACCAGATGCTCTGGCCGACCCGCAACAGACCAGCAGTACAGCGTGTTAATGTTGTTTTAAGTCCAGTATTCTTTATCAAAAGTACCCTAGGACTCAAACAAGAACGACCATAGCATAATTCCGTTTGATTTTAATCAATAAAAAAAGTAGTGCACTTACAAATTTCCAGTAAAAACATGCGCATATAAAATCACAACACCGGATCCTTCAGCGTCTCCTCAGCTCCTCAGGCTCCGCCCTACTAGTTTCGTCCAATAACTCATGCCTCTGCCTAAAACTGTTCATTACAAGCCAGGATTGCAGCAGGGAGTGGCAGAAACAGCACAGAGGGGCACAGGAGAAAATAAGGAATAGAATGGTATGCTTTTTATTGTAAGAATATTAGAGTACAGATTCTCTTTAATACAGCAAAGAGGAGTGTCTGAGAAATAAGTGAATCCAGCACCACAAGCAGTTTAGTTCCTTTGTCAGAGCTCACCTCAGATGAGCAGTGTTGACTGTGCAGCTGTGCTTTTTGAAAGAAGATAATTGGCTGAAAAAAGGAAGATAAACAACTTGTTACTCTTGAGAAGTGCACTATGCATAGCTTTTGCAGGAATAGCAATATACTGTATTACACCTACTGCTGTTTAATAACCATATATGCAATCCTGGGAGGAGCTGAATGTTATTGCTGCTGGGTACATCTTTCAGCCTGTTATAGCTGACTCCTTGGCCTCAATTCATAAACAGCAGTGCGATAAAAAAAATCTTGTCGGGAAAATACCGCACTCGATATTTTCTCGGTCTGTGTGCCAATTCATAAAGATTTCCCCAGCTGCCCTTGGAGGTCGGTAAATTACCGCATCCCATTGAGCGGTAGAGCAGAGCAGAGTCTTGATTCTCTCTTTGCCCTGCAGAAATGAATCACACAGACGGCTCTCTCCACTGATTACTCAGATGAGTCACACAGTCTTTCCCTGCCTGCTCAAATGATTCACACAGAGGGCTCTCTGGCTCTCTCCACTGATGACTCAAACAGACTTCGGCTCTCTGCACTTTTGCATTCAGAGCTGTCAGAGCTGTCTGTAACTTGTTATCGCCTCACTAGAGGTGTCGGTAACTACCGCCAGGCTTACCGCTTGTTGAAGGCTTTATGAATTGACATTTGCTGACAATTTACTGACATGTGTTGTCGGTAACTGCAGCCAAGTCGGTAATTTATCTCCAAAGGTACAGTCAACATTTTGAAATACCTACCCTGTGGTGGGCTAGATTACCTGCTCTTGAGAGTTCAGATGCTGTTCATTACAGCCCCTCCTGTTCCCTGTCCCCAGCCCTCCTAGTGTATGGCTGGAACCCTCCATCAAATACTTTTCCGGAATTTCCCCCAAGCAGTGCTGCTCAGTTTAGAACTTCGCATGTGCGATTTCCAAACCGAGACTCACCAATGTGCAGTTCAAAACCATTGTGCTGCATTTCCAGGAGACTGGGGAGATAAGAGAACCAGTGCACAGGGATCAGGAGAGATCCAAGGACAACAAACAGCATCTGGAAATTTAGGAGGTAATTTAGCCAACCATGGGCTTCATTCAGTAATTTTTCCAGATTCAGGGGCACTTTAACTCCTTGGGCATGATTCACAAAGCTTTTTCACATGTTTTCACCTTATCTGTGTTACATTTTTAAACTCCCAAAGAGCAACAATATAATTAACTTCACTTTCCTTAATCAGGAACAACTTACTTTGAGTGATTATTTTGCTTGTAAATGTGCTGAAAGGTTATTTTTATCACTTAGGTGATAAACTAGTCATTTATGAGAAGTGTTGTGAATAGAGCCCTTTGTGGTTAGTACTACAACTATTCGGTCTTATTTCCTTGTCCATGCTCCAGTGTGGGAAAGGGAATCCTTGCCGCATCCTCTCTGCATCATCCCAGTGATTCTATAAAAGGGTTACCGAAAAGAGCAGTTTGACAGGGCAGGCTTTTACAACACACTGGGGAAGTTGTTGGAAAGGTTAAATGCTTTTAATACACTTAGCAAGGAAGAGCTTGATAGGAAGAGGAGACTGCTGAACTGTAGATGAAGGGCAACTTCATTTAGCAATCCAGCATGCCGGATCTTTATATGAACAACTTTTTTTCAGATAAAAGTATAGGCAATGTTTCGAGATCCATCAGTCTCTTCTTCAGAGCTTTGTGACCATGTGAAGCAGTAATACATACACTGAGGAACATAAGTATTTGAACACCTTGCAATTTTGCAAGTTCTCCCACTTAGAAATCATGGAGGGCTCTGAAATTCACATTGTAGGTGCATTCCCACTGTGAGAGGCAGCATTTTAAAAAAAAAAATAAAAAAAAAATCAGGAAATCACATTGTATGATTTTTAAAGAGAAACTATTTGCCATACTATGCCAGGAAAAAAAAATACATATCTAAGTAGATAAATACTTGCTCTACTTGCATAACAGATTTATTGCACTGGCCACTTTTTATTTCAGTGAATTTTATATAGTAAATAAAGAGAATTCTGTTCCCTGGCAGGGGCCTTCTATAGTCCCTCCTGCTGAAGCCAATTCTGATGTCACTTCCTCCCTTATTTCCCCCCCTACTCCCCACAACAATAGAGAGCCGCATCTATGGACACCACCACATCCATGGGAATCCCCTGGCACTGCTACCATATCCACGGGGATTCTCCCTGCATTTACGCTCTACCCTTGATCCAGCCACATTGATTGGGAGAGGGTAAATCCCTATGGATATGGTAGCAGGGCCAGGGACTTCCCATGGATGCGGGGATGCCTATTGATGTGGAGGGGGATACATATCATGCGCCTGGAGTGCAGGGAGGAGGCATACGGTGGCAGACATGAATCCGGCCAATCAGAGAGGAACAGGAGTGAGAGTGACACAGGCTTCAGCCAATCAGGCCGAACTAGCTGTGTCTGTGGAGGAGAAGAGGAAAGTAAGAGAACCCCCCCCCCCCCCCGCCCCAGCATGTACTACAACTTCTCTTTTGCGATTGATTTACAAATAAGCTGCAAAACTTAAGGATTAATATTAATCTTCAATAAAAAAGTAAGATTGATTTTGAAGTTTGGTATTGCCTTTTTAGCATCTTTTTTTATCTATTTAAAAAATGGAAATAGAGAATTAATTTTGGTTTTCATGTCTAACAGTTACTCTTTTTAAAGAATGTATTTGCCTTGCACTACTGCACATAAGTGTTTAAACACATGAGAAAATCAGTGTTAATATTTGGTATAGAAGCCTTTTTGTTTTTGCAAATACAGAGGTCAAATGTTTCCTGTAGTTCTTGACCAGGTTTGCACACACTGCAACAGGGATTTTGGTCCACTCTTCCACACAGATCTCTTCTAGATCTGTCAGGTTTTGGGGCTGTCGCTGAGCAACACAGTTTCAGCTCCCTCCAAAGATTTTTCTATTGGATTTCGGTCTGGAGACTGGCTGGGCCACTCCAGAACCTTAACCACCCTGGCGTTCTATTAAGATCGCCAGGGCGGCTGCGGGAGGGTTTTTTTTAAATTAAAAAAAAACTATTTCATGCAGCCAACTGAAAGTTGGCTGCATGAAAGCCCACTAGAGGGCGCTCCGGAGGCGTTCTTCCGATCGCCTCCGGCGCCCAGAATAAACAAGGAAGGCCGCAATGAGCGGCCTTCCTTGTTTTGTTTAGATCGTCGCCATAGCGACGAGCGGAGTGACGTCATGGACGTCAGCCGACGTCCTGACGTCAGCCGCCTCCGATCCAGCCCTTAGCGCTGGCCGGAACTTTTTGTTCCGGCTACGCTGGGCTCAGGCGGCTGGGGGGACCCTCTTTCGCCGCTGCTCGCGGCGAATCGCCGCAGAGCGGCGGCGATCGGGCAGCACACGCGGCTGGCAAAGTGCCGGCTGCGTGTGCTGCTCTTTATTTGAACAAAATCGGCCCAGCAGGGCCTGAGCGGCAGCCATCGGCGGTGATGGACGAGCTGAGCTCGTCCATACCGCTAAGATGGTTAAAGGAGAACTGTAGTAAGAAGTATATGGAGGCTGCCATATTGATTTCCTTTTAAGCAATACCAGTTGCCTGGCAGCCCTGCTGAGCTATTTGCCTGCAGTAGTGTGCATAACACCAGAAACAAGCATGCAGCTAATCTTGTCAGATCTGACAAAAATGTCAAACGCCTGATCTGCTGCATGCTTATTCAGGGTCTAGGGCTAAAAATATTAGAGGCAGAGGATCAGCAGGATAGCCTGGCAACTGGTATTGCTTAAAAGGAAATAAATATGGCAGCCTCCATATACCTCTCACTACAGTTCTACTGTTATATGCTTCTTACGTAGCCACTCCTTGGTTATCCTGGCTGTGTGCTTTAGGTCCTTATCTTGGAAGACCCAGCCACGACGCATCTTCAATGCTCTGACAGAGGGAAGGAGTTTGTTGCTTAACCACTTTGTCCTCCTTGACGTAGAACTACGTCAAGGCGGACATGTGCGCTCCTGCGGCCAATCACACGTGCTCCCGACCCGCGGATCGATAGCCCAGGAATCTATGAATCAGGCCATGGTGACGTCATGTAAACAAACTCAAGGTTACCATCTTGTGGCCAAAAAGTAAAACTACATCTAAATGTAAAAAAAATAAACATATATTTACCCCAAACAAATACTATTTACATCCCACCCTCCCAAAAATACCCACATAAAATGTTTAATAAAAAAAAAAGTTTAGACCCTTATGTAAATATTTGTAAGTATCTATGTAAAGATGAAATATTTCAATTTTTTTTTTTTTTAATAAGCTTGTAAATAGTGATGGATGCAAAACAGAAAAATGCACTTTTATTTCCAAATAAAATATTGTCGCCATACATTGTGATAGGGACATCATTTAAACGGTGAAATAACCTGGACAAATGGGCAAATACAATACGTGGGTTTTAATTATGGAGGCATGTATTATTTTAAAACTATAATGGCCGAAAACTGAGAAATGAATTTTTTTCAGTTTTTTTTTTTCTTATTCTTACTGTTAAAATGCATTTACAGTAAGGTAGCTCTTAGCAAAATGTACCACCCAAAGAAAGCCTAATTGGTGGCGGAAAAAACAAGATATAGATCAGTTCATTGTGATAAGTAATGATAACGTTATAGGCTAATGAATGGGAGGTGAACATTGCTCGGATTCATAAGGTAAAATGACAGAGGGCCTAAGTGGTTAAATTATCACAATACATGGCTCCATTCATCCTCTCCTTAATACAGTGCAGTTGTCCTGTCCCCTTTGCAGAAAAGCACCCCCAAAGCACGATGTTACCACCCACATGCTTCACAGAAGGGATGGTGTTCTTGGGATGCAACTCAACCCATCTTTTTCCTCCAAACACAACGAGTGAAGTTTATCCACCGACTCCTCAGGTTAGGATTCCACCGATTCCGACTCTTCTAATTTGCATATTAAAATTTTGTTGATTGAAAGTATGTAACATGAAATGCATCTCTTAACTGAAAACGCTTAGGAATTTTAAAATACAGTAACCAAGCAGCTCAGGGTGACCCAAACTACTAGGAATGTATAGGGGGATAAAAGGGACCAAAAAGCCCTCCTACTAAAACAAGCAAAGCTTGGTTTAATTTGCCTTCTTAAAACAGAAGGAAATCTGCAATAATTCAGCTATAAGTGAACATTTGTGGTTACCCACAATGCACTGCTACTGAATATGCAAATTATCCCTTTTTAAATACAACTAAAGTGAGAGGGATATGGAGGCTGCCATATTTATTCCCTTTTAAACAATACCAGGTACCTGGCTAGCCGGCTGATCTTCTGCCTCTAATACTTTTACTTTTAGTAAGAGCACTTGTAGAAGACAGGAACAAAGAACATCTATCAGGCCCTAGGCAATGTAACTGTGGGTACATGTAAGAGTGATGTGCAGGTACTCTGCAGGAGAATGAGGCTATTCTTCCTCTATTACACATTCTTCATGTACAATCTGAACCAGGTTTATGAGTGATAGAGAACACCTGTGTTCAATGTGCACAACATTCTCAGTGGATTCCCTGCAGCTCTGTCGAGAGAGCACATATTGAGTATAGTACTACTGTGTAACAAAGTAAACCTGAGACAGATGAAATTAAAGTTTTATACATACATTGGGGCTTCCTCCAGCCCCCTTCAGGCGAATAAGTCCCTCGCTGTCCTCCTCCGCCACCTGGATCTTCTGCTATGGGTCCAGGTACTTGAGCCAGTCGGGCGTAGTGCGCATTCACACACTCGGCCGCCGGGAGCGTACTACACCTGCACAGCACTATTTCACAGGTGCAGAATGTTCCTGCGTGTGGGAGCGGCACGCGGCTGGACTGCGCTGACTGGCTGAATTACTGGGACTCCTAGCAGAAGATCCAGGTGGCGAAGGAGGACAGCGACTGGATTAGCTTGAAGGGGGCTGGAGGAAGCCCCAGGTATGTGTAAAACTTTTCTTTTCATCCGTCTCGGATACCCTTTAATTCGTAGTCACCAAACCAAATTTTAACATATCAAATTATTTGATTTCATGAGCAAAGGGAGTGCATACATTTGCATAAACCAGCATCAACACAGAATTATTTCTATCTCATTGACCATCGATATTAGTGACACCGCTACATACATCAGGCTTTTTTCTTACAGTATAGATGTTATTTAGTATATATGAGATTCCTGTGTACACATCATATATACAGTCACAATCAGATATGTATATCTGACTTTAAAAATGCGGGGACTGCTTTATTGAAGCAGCACAAGTAACTATTTTTGATTAGTTTATTTCATTTTTGTGGACTAAGCACAGCTATAACTGAGAGAGAGAACATTTTATCACATTTTCTATTTTAGTTACAGTTTAAATTCATTAGGAGTCGGTGCATTTTCTTCCGACTCTGACTCCAGGTACCCAAAAATTGCTCCGACTTTGACTTCTCGATTTCGACTCCACAGCCCTGCTCCCATAACCACCTCTGGATCATCCAGATGTTCATTGGCAAACTTCAGACTGCCTGGATATGTGATGACTTGAGCAGGGGAACCTTCCATGCAATGCATGATTTGAAACCATGACGGTGTAGTGTTCTACTGGAAGTGACCTTTGAACCCATGGTCACAGCTTTCTTAAAGGGGAACTGAAGAGAGAGGTATATGGAGGCTGTCATGTTTATTTCCTTTTAATCAATACCAGTTGCCTGGCAGCCCTGCTGGTCTATTTATCTGCAGTAGTATCTGATTAAAACCAGAAACAAGCATGCAGCTAGTCTTGTCAGATCAGACTTATAAGTCTGAACCACTGAAACACCTGAACTGCTGCATGCTTGTTCAGGGGCTATGGCTAATAGTATTAGAGGCAGAGGATCAGCAGGGCTGCCAGGCAACTGGTATTGTCTAAAAGGAAATAAACATGACAGCCTCCATATACCTCTCTTCAGTTCCCCTTTAACGTCATTAACCAGCTCCTCCCTTGTAGTTCTTGGCCGATTCCTCACCTTTATTATCATCGGTGATTCACCACGAGGTAAGATCTTGCAAGGAGCCCCAGTCCGAGGGAGACTGACAGTCGTCTTTAGCCTCTTCCATTTTATAACAATTGCTCCAGCAGTTGATATATTTTCATCAAGCTGCTTGGTAATTGCCCCGAAGCCCTTCCCAGCCTTGGGGAGGTCCACAATTTTGTCTCTGGTGTTGTTTGACCGCTCTTTGGTCTTGCCCATGGTTGTAGTTGGAGTCTGACTGACTGTGGGGTGGACAAGTGTCTTTAAAGAGCTCAGACAGGTGCTACTAAATTAGATTAATGATGGGAATAGAGTTGGACTTCGAGAGTTAGAATTCTTGCTGATTGCTTGGTGTTCAAGTATTTATTTGCAGCAGTGCAAGACAAATTGTTTAAAAATCATACAGTGGGATTTCCTGAATTTTATTTATTTAAATGCCGTTGTGACAATCCAGCACGGCGGTCGTGTCTAAATGACGTTAAAATGACCGGTTGCTGGATCGCAGATAACGTGACAAAGCGAGCCAATTCCGTCTAATCTGCTGCTGTTGCCATTCGGGGATTAGTCGCATCCGATGGCTAGAAATACGGTGAGCAGACTGACGTTAAAGATTAGTCACACCTTTGCCAACAATGTAATGTGAAAAACCCTCACCAATCCCATATTACTAGGCCACAGTTGCCATGCAGGCCCCATGCACTAGAAACTTCTGGAGGTAAATCCACGGTGTGCACAGTAAATAGTTAAGATTGGTTGATGGTGCCCATGCATGTACAATCTCGATTGTATGTACAACCAGTAAAAAAAATATATATATATATAAGTTTCATGCTGGAAATTGGGTATTTTCACTGCCACCACTCTCCGAATTTGAAAGGTCGAAGAGACTCGCTAGCTATTCCTAGAAGGAAGAAACGGTTATTTGCAAACCTAACTAGCAAACCAAAAAGAACCTAATAAAACAATGCGGTAGTATGACTCTGAGGGCAGATGCTTTGTAGCAACAATCAGATTACCAGAACAGGCACAAGACTGAATGATAAATTCAGTTTTATTCTAAAACTATACACACAAATATATTTTACAACCAACAAATAAATATACCTGTAAGTCAGAAGAGATTGGGTTGATAGATGTGGGTAGAGATGAAAAGGAACTAAAATGTCTTATAATGCAGTTAAAAATACCATTATTGGTAGTCTTTGAGGCAATTGAAGTCCTAGGTGGCCGATTGCTATTTTGCCAGCGTAGTCTCTGCAGTTGACATCCAGGGGTCTTCTCACATCTCAATAAAGTCCATCCTTGAAAATTCAATGATTAAACAGGTCATGTAGAAGAGATAGAAAAAGATTTAAAATAGGCCTCCATGGATATTTTTATAAGGATATACCAATCGTCCATGCTGACCCGACCTGGGCATTGGGTCCAAGAAAAACAAAAGCAAAAAAAGAAACGCTAGACAGAGAAAAATCCGAACAAAATGGAACATAGAGCGAACTAATCAAGACGGGTGGGTTATGTTGGTTCCAAGCTCAACCAGAGAGGAGCTAAAGGGAAGGAGGAGATTGGGTCCCCAAGCACCAAAGGTCAGCCAGAAGGATTGAGGATTAGGAGAGCTAGAACTCCAAGGCCCTCAAATTTTCTTACCTAGCCTCCACATCCCGTAAAAAAGCAGTGAGTTTAGGAATAAAGTAATTTGTTGCATTTTACTCCAGAAAAATATGTACATTTTATATGTATGTTTTTACATTTTACAATATTTCACAATAGTGGTCCTTTAACCTCCTGAGCGGTATGCCCGACACTGGTTTGGGCATGCCGCTCAAGAGATTTTGGTAGCTTCAGGAGTCCCCCAGTATAAATCTTAGGTTTAGTATCTTCCCTACATGTTAGCTAGCACTAGGCTAGCTAGTATAGGTGTCCACAACATCCCGATTGCCCCCAATCCAGCCATAATATACATACCAAGCGATCGCCGCTGGATAGAGCGATTGGGACTGCGAATGACGTCAGGGACATCATTACGTCATGTACAATCCTCCCCATAGAGACGACAGGAGCTGTGCAGGGAGACTGTGACAATCGCTGGATAGAGGCTTGGTATGTATATTGCGGCTGGATCGGGGGCAATCAGGGGGTTGTGGACAACTATACTAGCTGGCCTAATGGTAGCTGACGTGTAGTGAATATACTAAACCTAATAGATTTATACAGGGGGACTCTGAATCTAGCAAAACCTCTTTGAGTGGCGTACCACTCAGGAGGTTAACCAGCTCTTACTTGACTTCAATCTACTAGCTTTGGTTTATTATCTTCTTTTAAACTTCTTAGAAACTTGAAGGGCAGGAGAATTTTGTACATCACCTATGAAGCAGGGCTGTGGAGTTGGTACCAAAATCACCCGACTCAGACTCCTCACTTTATGAAACCTCCGACTCCAAATCTGACTCCAGGTACCCAAAATTGTGTCGACTTCGACTCCGCAGCCCAGCTATTAAGCATACCACACTTTGATTAATTTTTGAATTGTAGTTGCTGCAGTTGTACTGACATTGAAATTTCCTGTATTATATGAGTGACTTCACTAATAGTTGACCTTCTTACTTTGTTGCAAAGGAGGGGGAAAAGCTTTTAATAACCTGTTATCTATGTTCTGGTTTGACTGATTGCTCTGTGGCACAACTACAAGTGCATTGGTTTTTTTCTTTGTACGTACAAATCTTGAGAGAAAATGGTTTATTTTAGATTTCAGAATGTTCTGTAGATGTTCTGGTATTGGATTGACTGCAGCATCTCAGAATTGCAATCAGAGAAGAGCATTTCAAGGCTAATTCAAAGATTATTTCTTTGTCTGAAAACGGCCTCACAGATTTCACAATTTCTGAATCTTCTTTCCAGATTTAACCCATGACCAATTGCAAAACAGTGGATACTAGGATCAATCGTGTTAGGAGCCTTTTAGCATTAACCGGTGGAAGGGGTGTTGGTTGAATATTTATATTCGGAGTTATGAGACAAAAACAAATGCTACAGATTGCTTGTTCCCAGGGATTTTCTGCCATAGCTGATGTACCATAGGAAATAAAAGCCTGCTACAGATATATAAGAAATCAGAAGGGCGAAAATGTAAACAAAACCAAAATAAATGCAAGACCCTGATATCCCATATTTTGGCACAAAGTTAAGTTTCCAGTTTAGGGGACTTTTAAAGAAAATCTGTAAAAATAAAGTTACATGCTTGCATAAGTGGAAGGAAACCTGACCATTTAGATGCTTCCCATGGCCTCATCGACCACACCACCACTTGCCAAGACCCTCTTGTTTGCAACCGTGCTTCACTCCTGGTACGAGTGTAACCATACTGTACATGCACGAGTATGGATGCACCTGGCAAGCAGCACGAGAGGGCTAAGGCCCTACTCAAACAGCGGGGTTGGTAGACTGGTCGGGAAGCCTCTGCACCATCCAGACCTTTCTCTCCACTTCATTAAGTATGTCACCGACACAGACCAGGAATAAAATCGGTAGCCTTTATTACAACACTTTTAAAAAAAAATGGGCCACAAAGCAGTCTGTGCACTGTCTTCAACGCTTGTTTATTCCGGGTGCAAACATCCATAGTGCAGAAAGTGCTGCTGGTGGGGAGCAGGTGAGGAGAGTGATTACCCAGGGGAAGATGCCTTCTTATCAACCCCTGCTCATATACATGTCATCTCTGCCTCACTGAGCATGTCTACTGAAACAGTGTATCCCCAGGGAAAAGGTGAGAAGACATCTTGTGCTATACCGTGTGGTATTGGGTCTGCAGTATAACCCCTTGGCTGAGTGGCGAGTGCGCTGTACTTGTTTGAACACATTTAAAAAATGGTTCAATCCACACACATGCATCAATCACCGAAGGAAGGAAAAGTTTACATTTACATGAATGTGCAATTTTTACAACAGATGCAGTGCCAATTCATCACCTGTACAGTATTCTCCCCAGAATTTTTTTCCAGCCGGGTGGCATGAAAAAGTAGCCAGGTGGGGTGCGGCGGGAAAATGTATGGGGTATTTACTACCCCAGTTTGTCCTCGAACCACCCCCACCCTATCCATATCTTGCTTACTTACTCATTGGTGGTGAGTGCCCTTTATTATTACTTTAGTATTTATATCGCGCAGACATATGCTGTACAGAGGATATTGTCTTGTCACTTAATTGTCCCTCAGAGTGGCTGACAATCTAATCTCTACCATATGTGTATTGTGTAATGTATGTATTGTAGTCTATGGCTAGTTTACGGGGAAGCCAGTTAACTTATCTGTATATCTGTATGGGATTTGGGAGGAAACCGGAGTGCCCAACAGAAACCCATGCAGACATGGGGCGAACATACAAACTCCATGCAGATAGTGACCTTCTAATTATCTCCCTGCAGCAGTACTGGTAAAAGCAGGGACCTGTGAGCCCTTTGCGTCACCTGAAATGAGACTAAATGCTGTGAGCCTACCCAGAGCTGTGTATCAGCGTTGGTTATAAAATGAAACCATGCTGGTACACAGCCCTATGCAGGTTTACAGCGCACCGCTGCCTGTCTGATGACACAGAAAATACCGTTCTTTACCTAAATTTGCTGAGCGGGCTGCCATGCTCCATTAGCTGGCCACACGCTGTGAGGTCTAGAGAGTCTGACTCACTTGCTACTAGTGTGCGCATGCCGTCCCTGCTGTCACTAGAATACAGAGGAGAGCAGCAGCTGGAGGCGGAGCCTAGCACACTGGAGGACGCTTGCAGAGAGAATGGACCTTACTAGCTGTGAGGAGTAAAGGCAGAAGGAGAAGCTGTGGTATTTGGCAACCCTGAATGCATCAATAAATCCACGTCTGCCAAACCATGTGCGCATACCTAATAAAGGCTCGAGTGTCCCTGCTATGTGTGAACTCCGGCAACTGTGGCAAGCAGACAGCCTCTAACACGCCCCCTGCAGTCTGTAGGCTAGCGCAGATGGTCCTGCCTCTCGCCATGCGCTGAGCCAATGAATGTAGGAGCCTGCAGGGAAGTGCAAGATTTTGTAGGCAGACAAGCGGAGCAGATTCAGGACAGTGCTGGGTTTTGCTATTTTGCAAGAGAGTCCAGCGCATCCTGATAAAAGAGCACGGGAAAACAGCCGGGCGGTACTTAATTTACTTTATTTCAGGTGGGCGGCCCGCCCACCTGTTTGATTCTAGGGAAAACACTGCTGTAGTGGCAGCAGCACGATGGTGTAGTGGTTAGCACTCTTGGTCCCCAGGTCGAATCCCAGCTAGGGTCCCTGTCTGCCCTGGGTTTGTATCTTCTGTAGCGCTGTGTAGTACAAAACCGAAAGTAGTGGGGAACATAGGTACATGAGCACTAAGACAAATGAGGGCAACTACAGTGTCAGAGGTCCATGAAGGGGATGGGGAACAGTTTGTAAGTGATCAATACTATTCAAAGCACTCTAAAGTGATTTTTACCAGCGCAGGACTAATAGAGAGTTAATGCAAGGGCCCCGTTGCGGATGTGACCTCTGCATCTCCTATTGCTACACCACTGTGAGCACTTCAACACAGAATATCCAGCAACACAAGTACAAGTATATATAATTGATGTGTAGTTTGAAAACATTACTATTACTGGTACTTGATAATTTGATAAAATACACATCTACTAGAAACATTAGGGAGAGGCCCCTGCCCTTGCAAGCTTACAAACTAGAGACATTTTGCTTTTTGGTTATTTTCTCCTTTATTTCTTATAATAATCTCTTACCTTTTCCTTGCTGGCAGCAATGTCAGAGAGTAAATGATACAGTACACAGAAGAGCCTGGAGAGGTGATGCCACTTGTTGTAGTCGCGCAATATCTCGATCGTTTTTATGCCACAGTGCAGTTCCTTTGTACTGAGTTCATAAGGTGGAAGGCAGCCAGGGGGATCAGCTGACAGCAGTGAGGGGATCTGGAGCATAAACAGAATACATTTTCTCTTCCTTGACTGGAGTATATTATTTCCTTGTTTCCTGCTTCACTTGCTATCTTATTTGTTAATAATCTGTATTAATTGTACTATTTTCACAAAAAAAGGCATACAGAAAAGGCCGCTATACATTGAATTCTGAGATAGAAATACAGTATTTGTATTGCATATGCATGGATCCAGAGCTTGAATCTTAGATTTTTTTTTCTTCCATTTCCCAAAGGGAGCAGAATTCTTTAGAAGATGGGGAAATCCCATGGCTGCAGTACCAGGAGGACATTGAGAGCAGCACAGATGAGGAAAATGAAATCGGCAATCATTATTTACCGCCAGGATTTTTCATTTTAGATGGCAATAATAATTTAGAAGATGATTCTAGTATGAGCGAAGACCTAGAAGTTGAATGGAGGTAAGGTATTTTATGCACCTCATGTTTATGTATAAAGATTCTGTGGCTGCCTAACTAAATATCCTTCTTGTTGCTTTGCAATATCAGCCTGATGTGGTGTATAAATCAGAGATCTGCTTCTCTCGGGATTGAAGCAGGCTCTATTAGTTTCTTAAATGCAGCAGCCTCCATTAACTAATCTATGCTGTGTAATTAGAGGACAGATATCGGAGTTGAGCACCTTTTTCTTACTGTCCTCCCAGTAAAAAGGTGTTTTGGAAAGACTTGAGCTAAATATACTGTATACAGTGCATAGAAGCAAAGTGGTAGACAAAATGCATTTGCATTTTATGAGCCAAATGGGGCAATTTCTTCCATTGTAGCTTTTTCACTTCACTCTGAATGCAGATGGTTGGTGCGTCAGTCTCCATGCGAGCATCTTACAGCCAAATGTGGAAATGAAAAGAGGCGCCAAAAGGATAAAAGTAGCTAAAACCTTTTTTTTTTTTTTTTAAACGGGGGAGGCAATGGTGGACTTACCCCCTCCAAGTAGACACAAAAACAGGTTATTATATCGACAAGCAAATTTATTTATATATACACTCCAAAGGGACACGTTTCACAGGTGTGGCCACGCTTCATCCGGCAATAGGGGGTGGAGCATAGAGCAACAAGTGTCTGTCTCAGCATAGCGCCTCTGAGAGGCACTAGGCGGAGTCATAGATATTTGTTGCTGTACGCTCCACCCCTTATTGCCTGATGAAGCGTGGCTACATCTGCAAAAACGTGTTGCCATGACCGTTTGGACTGCCTCCCCTGTTTTTTAAAAAAAATTCGCTACTTTTATCCTTTTGGCACCTCTGTTCATTTCCACATTGTTTGAGTCCACCCATGGTGGAAGGGTGTTAACCCCTTGTTTCCAGATTACAGAGAGTGACTTCTTAATCCTGAGTGATCACAGGTCTAATCTCCCCACCTGCATTTACAGTGGTTGCCTTAGTGGTAACCCATGTTTGTGAGTATAACTTTACATACCTCTACATTGCCTCTCATCACGCACATCAATCCAGTCAGTACATACTGCACTATATTGGGCTCTATGGCCTCAATTTACTAAGCTTTATCAAACACTTTATCAAACATTTGATAATTTATCACATGGGTAAAATCTAGTTTTGAATTCACCAAGATGTCATAGATTTATTGAACGTTTTATCGATAAAACACTCCATAAATATATAACACCTTAATGAAATCAAAATTAGATTTTACCCATGAGGTAAATTATCAAATGTTTGATAAAGTGTTTGATAAAGCTTAGTGAATTGAGGCCAATGTGTTCTCTCTCATCTTACAGCCAAAGTAGGAGAAACAAGAGATGCTAGACTGTATTTCCCAAAATTCTTATATTCCAGTAGAAAATGTGTGTTCTTCATGAGGATGCACTTGTCAAAAGTGATACCTATTACACCTATGTATAGTAGAATTCTTTCCTCTTTATAATAATTTAGCTTTGATGGGAATCAGGGCTGTGGAGTCGGAGTCGTGGAGTCGGAGTCGTGGAGTCGGGCAATTTTGGGTGCCTGGAGTCGGAGTCGGGAAAAAATGCACCGACTCCGACTCCTAATGAATTTGTAACTAATTAAAATAGAAAATATGATAAAATGTTCTATTTCTCAGATAATAGTCATTAAAAATAATGTGTATATATACAGTATATATACAGTAATAGCTGTGCTTAGTCCACAAAAATGAAATAAACCAATCAAAATTAGTTACTTGTGCTGCTTCAATAAAGCAGTCCCCTTATTTTTAAGGTCAGATATACATATCTGATTGTGACTGTATATATGATGTGTACACAGGAATCTCTTATATATACTAAATAACATCTATGCTGTAAGAATAAAGCCTGATGTGTAGCTATGTGACTAATAGAGATGGTCAACGAGATGGAAATAATTCTGCATTGATGCTGATTTATGCAAATGTATGCACTCCCTTTGCTGATGAAATAAAATAATTTGATATGTTAAAATTTGGTTTGGTGACTACAAATTAAAGGGTAACTGAGACGGATGAAAAGTAAAGTTTTATACATACCTGGGGCTTCCTCCAGCCCCCTTCAGGCTAATCAGTCCCTCACTGTCCTCCACCACCCGGATCTTCTGCTATGAGTCCTGGTAATTCAGCCAGTCAGCGCTGTCCGGCCGCATGCCGCTCCCACAGCCAGGAACATTCTGCACCTGCGCAATAGTGCTGCACAGGTGTAGTACGCTCACGGCGGAGTGTGTTCATACGCACTACGCTTGACTGACTCAAGTACCTGGACTCATAGCAGAAGATCCAGGTGGTGGAGGAGGACAACGAGGGACTGATTATCCTGAAGGCGGCTGGAGGAAGCCCCAGGTATGTATAAAACTTTAATTTCATCTGTCTCAGGTTTACTTTGTTACACAGTAGTACTATACTCTACATATGCACTCCCCACAGAGCTGCAGGGAATCCACTGAGAATGCTGTGCACATTGAACACAGAGGTGTTGTCTGTTTACAATCTCCTCATTCCCCTGCAGAGTACCTGCACATCATTCTTACATGCACCCACACTTGATAGATGTTCTTTGTTCCGGTTGTACCTTTTACAAGTACTCTTACCAAGGACTAGTTTTAGTCTAAAGGGAATAAATATAGTAGTCTACATATCCTTCTCACTTCAGTTGTCTTGTAAAATTCCTAAGCGTTGGCAGTTAAGAGACGAATTTCATGTTACATACTTTTAATCAACAAAATTGTAATATGCAAATTAGAGGAGTCGGAGTCGTGGAGTCGGAGTCGGTGGAATCCTAAACTGAGGAGTCGGAGTCGGTGGATTTTTGGACCGACTCCACAGCCCTGATGGGAATGAGTGTTGTAAAGGACCACTATCGCTAAAATCTTAAAATTTAAAATACATGCAAACGCATACAAATAAGAAGTACATTTCTACCAGAGTAAAATGAGCTATAAACGACCTTTCTCCTATCTTGCTGTCACTTACAGTAGGTAGTAGAATTCTGACAAAACTAACAGGTTTTGGAATAGTCAATCTCTTCATGGGGGATTCTCAGCATGGCCCAGGGGCGGACTGACCATTAGGGCACTCGGGCACGGACCGAGGGCCCGTGGTCAGGGGGGTCCCGCCACCCGCCAGAGAACCCTGAGCAGGAGGGGAGACAGCCAGTGAAGGAGGGCGATAGGCATAGCAGCGGAGAAGGGTCCCCCCCCCCTTTCTCTCACCTTGGGGCCCCCCTTCCTGGCTCTCCCCTCCGTAATCTGCAAAGTGTCGCACAGCTGGAAGCGGCTCACAGCTGGCGGAGACTTACCGCTATTCAGCCACCGGAGGGAGCGCTGATCTGTGTGCCGCTAGTGTGGGCTTGAGAAGCCCAGACTAGCGGCACACAGATCAGCGCTCCCACCGGTGGCTGAACAGCGGTAAGTCTCCGCCCACTGTCAGCCGCTTCCAGCTGTGCGACACTTTGCAGATTACAGAGGGGAGAGCCAGGAAGGGGGGCCCCAAGGTAAGAGAAGGGGGGGAACTTCTCCCCCCCCCCCCTTCTCCGCTGCTATGCCCATCGCCCTCCTTCACTGGCTGTCTCCCTCCTGGAGACACCTACAAGCCTGGCTGCATCTACAAGCCTGGCTGCATATACTGGGGGCACTTACAGACCTGGCTATACTGGGGAGACCTATACACCTGGTTGCATATACTGGGGGCACCTATACACCTGGCTACATATACTGGGGAGACCTATACACCTGGCTACATATACTGGGGACACCTATACACCTGGCTACATATACTGGGGAGACCTATACACCTGGCTGCATATACTGGGGGCAACTATACACCTGGCTGCATATACTGGGGAGACCTATACACCTGGCTGCATATACTGGGGGCACCTATACACCTGGCTGCATATACTGGGGGCACCTATACACCTGGCTGCATATACTGGGGGCACCTATACACCTGGCTGCATATACTGGGGAGACCTATACACCTGGCTGCATATACTGGGGGCACTTATAGACCTAGCTACATATACTGGGGGCACCTATAGACCTGGCTGTATATACTGGGGGCACCTATAGACCTGGCTGTATATACTGGGGACACCTATAGACCTGGCTATACTGGGGACACCTATACACCTGGCTACATATACTGGGGACACCTAAAGACCTGGCTATCTATACAGGAGACACCTATAGACCTGGCTATCTGTACTGGGGACACCTATAGGCCTGGCTACCTATTCTGGAGACACCTGTAGACCTGGCTACCTATACTGGGGACATCTATAGACCTGGTTATCTATTCTGGGGACACCTGTAGATTAGGCTACTTTTACTGGGGACACCTATAGACCTGGATACCTGCACTGGGAAAACCTATAGACCTGGATACTTCCACTGGGGATGCCTTTTGACCTGGTTACCTATACTGGGGGCACCTATTTTGGGGGAACTGCTGCCAGATTAACTATTTTTGAGGAACTGCTGCTGCCAGATTAAGTGTATTTTGAGAAACAGCTGCCAGATTATGTGTATTTTTGGGGAACCGCTGCCAGATTGTGTATAATGGGGGAACTGCTGCTTCCAGATTCTGTGTATTTTGGGGGAACCACTGCTGCTACATGTATTTTTGGTGATCCGCTGCCAAATTATGTGTATTTGGGGGAACCGCTGCTGCCAGATAATGTCTATTTTGGGGGAACGACTGCCATATTATCTGTATTTTGGAGTAACCTCTGCCAAATTGCATGGATTTTTGGTGAAATGCTGTCAGATTACATGTATTTTGGGGGGAAACACTATGGCAGAGTTCAAACTTCCCCGGCAGACCTTTTACACCACTGCTAAGGTCGTGTATATTTTGCCCCACCCATGACCACGCCCACATTCTGTTGCGTGACCACACCTATTTTTTTGGCGCGCCGCGCTTTGTCAGTGTACAATATCACAATATAACATATTTACTGTTGTCAGTAAATTATTATATCTTAGTCTGTAAAAATATAACGTGAAAGGTGGGAAACACTGGTATGGGGGCCCCATAATCTCCTATTGCCCGGGGGCCCCATGAGTTGTCAGTCCGCCCCTGGCATGGCCTTTATTCTTTATAAAGACACTCCCTCAAAATGATTTGTAAAAAGATGCTAGCCAGCCTCCTTGCTCGCTGCACACTTTTATGGCAGTTGGACAGAGCAATTGCCATTAACTAATAAAGAAAACCCTGAGAATCCCCCATGAGGAGATGGGCTAGTCCAAAACCCGTCGGTTCTGTCAGATTTCTACTACCTACTTTTAAGTGAAAGCAGTATAGGAGAAAAGTAATTTGTCTCATTTTACTCTAGAAGAAATGTACTTCTTATTTGTATGTGTTTACATGTATGTTAAAATGATACCATTAATGCGATAGTGGTTTTTTTTTTAAGATACAATACTGTGCAAAAGCTGCAGGGGTCTCGCTTGCTCCTGTGTTCTGTAAGATTTCAGGTTTTCTGGCTGTGATCTTACATGTTAGTTTGTGATTTTTGCAAATGAATACATTGAAATTGGGAATGTGCTTGTCGTGGAGAAAATGGTCAGATTTAAAAATCGCAGGAAAAAACATGGACATGGAACACAAACAAGCGCAAAAATACTCAGAATACAGAGCTGGCCATTGACTTCTATTATGATTGCGATGGTGTGTGTTTTTTCGCATGCAATTTCAGCAGGCGTAACACAAGCCTATGAACTAAAGTCTTGTACACATTTTACATGTACTGTAACTCGAGAAATCGAAACTCGATCCCTCGGGTGACAGTTCGGGGCTGAGTGATGTACAGACTCCTTGCTAGCCTAGAAGCTATCTATGCATCTGGTGCTATGGAGGAGGGATGACTTGTGGCACATTGAGAGCTTTACAGAGTGGGGTGTTTCTAAGGCTGGTTTCAAACCATAAACCAGCGTCAAGGATGCGGTGTTTCGTGCCCTACGCACCGTCAAAAACTGGCCGACGGCCAAGCAGGAAGTGGCGCTCTCGTGACACGCGCTTGCCGTCACTTCCTGCTTCAGGTATGTGGAAGTGCACAGAAGCGTATTGTTGAAATATGCTTCCGCACATGCGTGACGTGATGCCATAGACTACGTGATGCCATAGACTACCATGACTTCCGTGCCGACGCACATCGGCGCAACTCAACTTATCGCCCCAGCGTTAACATAGTTTTGGACCTGCATCTGGGATGCGGCTAAAACGTCTCTTGCGTTGCACCACGCAAGTATGAAAGCCTCCAGGCTTTCATTGCACGGCGGTGGGGTGTGGTAGGAATACCGCACCGCATTGGTGTGAAAGGGCCCTAAAGATTCTGTATTCAAGAACTTATTGCAAATTGGGAAGGGGGGGGGGGGGGGGATTTTCTAGACATGAGAACACAATTACTAATGACCAAAACACAATCTCCATTTGCAAAAATGCAGCCCAGACTTGCACGGAACCTCATCCTTCACTGTTGCCTCTAGACGTTCGTCACGGAACTTTTGACCATCCCTTCAGTGAACAAACTTCCTGCTACAGCCAAAGATTTCAGACTTTCACTCCTCTGTCCAGAGCACCTGCTTATTTCTTTCTGCACTCTTCTGTTTTTGTGCATTTTGAAGTTGCATGGTCTCGCTTCCATGTTAGAGGTGGCTGCCAGGCAACTGGTATTGTTTAAAAGGAAACAAACTCCACATCCCCCTCATTACAGTTGTCCCTTTAAAGTGGATATCAAGCAGATAACACATATTTAAGGGATCCTCTTCTGTAACATTGTAGTTACCTGCCAGGTCTTCCTCTTGTGAATCAGTCTGGGGCTCCATGTCTGCCGAGTTCTGCCATGGAGCCTGCCCCTGCTGAAAATCTCTGGAGTGTTCTCTCTACTCGAGATAAAGAAAACACGGGAACCTGCATCGGAAGTCAGTGGACACAGACTCCCAGGACTGATTCACAAGAGGAAGACTCGGCACGTAATTATAACATTACAGGAGAAGAGGATCAGTTATATATGTGTTATACATTTGATATCCGCTTTAATAATGATGTTTGGTATAGTTGGTGAATCATATGATCCTAGAAAAGGCGAAAAAGAACAAAAAAGTCTTCATTAGAAATAACATAAACCATCAAATGGTCTAATTGTTTCCTGTGCTAGAAAAAGCTGTGGTTTTTTTTCCGTCTTTGTCCCTGTTGTGGAGATTTCCTTTCACTTCCCAGCCTTTTATAGCAGGAAATTCTCTCCAATGTGAAACCAGATGTGTGTAGAATCCCAACAGAGGTTATTAAAACTTCTGCTCTTTCAGAATCATAAATTTGAGGTTTCTGTGGATTCAGGTTTTAAATAGTACACATAAATATTTAATACAAACCGTATCTGACCCTGTTACTGCAGGCTGATATCCAATTTGCAGAGAACATCAAAGAGCAAATTGTCATTGTTTGCTGGTGAGGCCTCAAACTCTTCCTTTCCTCCCTATAGATTGTTGGATGACTTTGGTGATGGCATTGGTGTGGCACAAGCCATGTCCTACATGGATCCTCAGTTCCTTACTTACATGGCCCTTGAAGAGCGTCTTGCACAAGCTATGGAGGTATTTATCCATCTATTCATTCTTTATTTGCAAGTGCTGATTGAGTAGTGAAACTGTTGCTGTTTGTCTGTCAGGTAGGTAGACATAGAAATAATGGGCTGGTGGTTGTGAATGGCATACATCATCACCACCACTCAGTCGGAGAAGTTTCCCTCCCCATGTGTGTTTCACACCATATCCTTGCTGTAATATTTCAGGATTTTAATTACTGTTCTTCCAAAGCTGGGGTATTTTCTTCATTCACCATGACCTAGTTACAACATGCGTACAATCGCTACGACAGAATGCAGGAGAATCCTGCAGTCTAATCGCATGGTCAAACATGTCAGTGCATACTGTTCAATACAGATGGCCAATAAGATGGTGGTTTTTCCTCGTAAATCAAATGGACAGTCTAGAGCTACACACTATTACTGTTGCCCATACGGATGGTGCTTGATCCTTGGGTTGTAGCTGTGATTATGAGCACTGTACAGACGGCCAGAGGCCAGTTGAGGGAAATGTCTGTTTCTATGGAGAAGGGAAGAGTGAAGACGGCATGGTGTGGAGCAGGGTTTTTTGGCGACCGCCGTGTAGTGCCAAAGTTTGGCACGACTATAGCAGTAATGCTATATTTCTGCTCCCTGCGCATGGGGATCCAGCAATTGCCAGACCCCAAATTTCTTCTGCCTTCGAGTTGCATCAACTCGGAGGGGGAATAGTATTTAACCCCCCAGCATTTGTGTGGCAGCAGGATGGTCAGTTATTCAACTCACCCTGCAACAAAAAGCCCTATGCGCCAAAGTGCCATGTAGGCGCATGGTGGAGGTTGGAGTGGCTTCTCACAGGCAGGGTGAGAAGGGGAACAGTGGACTTGGACGTTTGTAATTCTAAAGATCCAGCGTGTAGGATCTTTATGCAATGTCTGGGGACACCTGTACATATGCTAAACTGCAGTCTCAGCTGAGTGTCATCTAATTTGTGTGCATAGGTTATGGAACACACACACACACACACACACACACACACACACACACACACACACACACACACACACACACACACACACACACACCTACACCTACACCTTCTCTATCCCAAGTTATTTCCTTTGAAGGACCAAATTCCCAGCTGCTCAGATTGAGTAAAAAAAAAAAATCAGTTGACACTGTGGGGGGAGGATGTGTATAGTGCTAGTTACAAGGGAGATGTTGCCACCTTTTTAATAAAACCTTAAAGTGAACCTCCAGACTAAAAATCGACTCAGCAGCACTGAAAAGGCCTGGTGTTTCTTTAACAGTTTCACAGCATCAGAACTTTGTTTCTCTTATACAAGCCTCATTTTTAGCTGCACAGAAGAAAACTGCCCGGGCATTTCTCTCCTGATGCTGTGCAAAGCATGATGGGATTTCTGATGTTGTTGCTTTTGTTCTGCTGTTTTGGTGCAAATGTTTTTTTCTTACATTTTGAATTTGACATTTGAAGCCTAGTGGGCGCAGCTGGGAGGGGTGATCAGGACACAGGACAGTTGGAACTGTGTCTCCTGCTCCCTGTCACCTCCTTTCAACCAAAAAGATTTCTGCCCCCATGACAAAGATGGCAGCCCCCATGAATCACAAAAATTTGCATTTTCTTTTAAAACAGGGTGGGTAAGAGATTATATTACCTATCTATTCTAATTACCATAACTAATGTAACTTAAAGTAAACCTTAAGTCAGAAAAAAGAGTTTTACTCACCTGGGGCTTCTACCAGCCCCCTGCAGCAGTCCTGTGCCCTCGCAGCCACTCGCTAATCCTCTGGTCCCCCGCTGCCAGCTAGTTTCGTTTTTGCCGACATGCCCGTCAGGACTGGCCAAGCGTAGCTTTTTCCACATTCCCGACTGTAATTAGCGCTATTGCGGGCCGCAACGCGTACAAAAATACGCCTTGCCGCATATCTATGCGTTTGTAATGTGGCAACCCGTATTTTTGTACCTGTTGCGGCCTGCAATAGCGCTAATTACAATCGGGAATGCGGAAAAAGCTACACGTGGCCAGTCCTGATGGGCCTGTCAGCTAAAACGAAACTAGCTGGCAGCGGGGGACCAGAGGATTAGTGAGTGGCTGCGAGGGCACAGGACTGCTGCAGGGGGCTGGTAGAAGCCCCAGGTGAGTAAAACTCATTTTTTTTTTCTGGCTTAAGTGTCTCTTTAATGACAGTATGTTTGTTTAGGCTGAAGTTCCCCTTTAACAACGTTTTTATAAAAGTAACTATATTATTTGGCATGTTCTTACATTTTACACTGGTATGATGCAATTCTTTCAACATTTTAAAGGCCTCTTCTACAACAGGAATCAAAGTGCATAGAATTAGATATGTATTAAATTGGCATTTTCCTGTAATGAAAATAGGAAAATTTAATAACTTGTTTGATCTGTGATGTTGCCACGCCCATCATAAGGTGTCTGCGTTGTTATAATTTGGGTAGCTATGCATCCTTATCTGTCATTTTCCGAACACTGTGCACTTAATACATTCAGATTGATGACACACAGCTGTTACTGATAAACTGTTCTTCATGTGGTTTGTCTTATTAAAGTATTTAATTTCCTTTGTTGGTAAATTATCGCTGGATTTAGTGCGTGTTACTAATTGGTTTTGTCAAGTGGCATTTAATTTGTTGTCATAATTGGCACATGCGTCATTTGTGATTTACAGACTGCTCTGGCACATTTGGAGTCTCTGGCAGTGGATATGGAACAGGCTCATCCTCCAGCTACCAAGGAAAGCATCGACTGCCTCCCGCAGATTGTTCTCACAGATGACCACATAAGTAAGCTACTATGTATATTAAAGTGAACCGAGCAGCATTTTTAGCACCCAGGGCATCTCAGTAGAACATTACAAATGCATGCTAAATGCTAACAATGTGGCTCAGTACAAAAAAAATCCATTCTACATCTTAACCACTTCCCGACCGCCGTATTGACAAATGGCGGCCGGGAAGTGGACCCCGCAAGGACCGCCGTATAGACAAATGGCGGCGGTCCTTGTAGGGGCATGGGCGGAGCGATCGCGTCATCCGTGACGCGATCCTCCGCCGGCGCCTGTCTCCGCTCACCCGCCGCAACATCTCGCCGGCCATACGGAAGCGCCGGCGGGATGTTAACCCGACGATCGCCGCATACAAAGTGTATAATACACTTTGTAATGTTTACAAGGTGTATTATACAGGCTGCCTCCTGCCCTGGTGGTCCCAGTGTCCGAGGGACCACCAGGGCAGGCTGCAGCCACCCTAGTCTGCACCAAGCACACTGATTTCCCCCCCCCCCCCTGCCCCCTGATCGCCCACAGCACCCCTCAGACCCCCCCCCCCCCTGCCCACCCCCCAGACCCATGTTTACACCCAACCACCCCCCTAATCACCCATCAATCACTATCTGTCAACGCTATTTTTTTTACCCCCCCCCCCCTGTGTACTGTATGCATCTATCCCCCCTGATCACCTGTCAATCACCCCCTGTCACTGCCACCCATCAGACCCTAATCTGCCCCTTGCGGGCACCCAATCACCCGCCTACACGCTCAGATTGCCCTCAGATCCCCCCTTATCAATTCGCCAGGGCATTATTTACATCTGTCCTTCCCTGTAATAACCCACTGATCACCTGTCAATCACCCATCAATCACCCCCTGTCACTGCCACCCATCAATCAGCCCCTAACCTGCCCCTTGCGGGCAATCTGATCACCCACCCACACCAATAGATCGCCCGCAGATCCGACATCAGATCACCTCCCAAGTGCAATTTTTACATCTGTTCTCTCCTCCAAACACCCACGAATTACCCATCAATCACCCCCTGTCACTGCTACCCATCAGATTAGACCCCTATCTGCCCCTAGGGCACTCAATCACCCGCCCATACCCTCAGAACGCCCTCAGACCCCAGCCCTGATCACCTCGCCAGTGCATTGCTTGCATCTATTCCCCCCTCTAATTACACCTTGAGACACCCATCAATCACCTCCTGTCACCCTCTAGCACACCTACCCATCAGATCAGGCCCTAATTTGCCCCGTGTGGGCTCCTGATCACTCGGCCAAACCCTCAGATCCCCCTCAGACCCCCTTCCGATCACCTCCCCAGTGCATTGATTGCATCTATTTTCCCCTCTAACCACCCCCTGAGACACCCATCAATCCCCTCCTGTCACCCCCTAGCACTCCTATCCATCAGATCAGGCCCAATACAACCTGTCATCTAAAAGGCCACCCTGCTTATGACCGGTTCCACAAAATTCGCCCCCTCATAGACCACCTGTCATCAAAATTTTCAGATGCTTATAACCCCTGAACAGTCATTTTGAGACATTTGGTTTCCAGACTACTCACGGTTTTGGGCCCGTAAAATGCCAGGGCGGTATAGGAACCCCACAAACTGACCCCATTTTAGAAAAAAGACACCCCAATGTATTCTGTTAGGTGTATGACGAGTTCATAGAAGATTTTTATTTTTTGTCAAAAGTTAGCGGAAATTGATTTTTTTTTTTTCACAAAGTGTCATTTTTCACTAACTTGTGAAAAAAATAAAATCTATGAACTCGCCATACACCTAACGGAATACCTTAGGGTGTCTTCTTTCTAAAATGGGGTCACTTGTGGGGTTCCTATACTGCCCTGGCATTTTAGGGGCCCTAAACCGTGAGGAGTAGTCTAGAAAACAATGCCTCAAAATGACCTGTGATTAGGACGTTGGGCCCCTTAGCGCACCTAGGCTTCAAAAAAGTGTCACACGTGGTATCGCCGTACTCAGGAGAAGTAGTATAATGTGTTTTGGGGTGTATTTTTACACATACCCATGTTGGGTGGGAGAAATCTCTCTGTAAATGGACAATTGTGTGTAAAAAAAATCAAACAATTGTCATTTACAGAGATATTTCTCCCACCCCAGCATGGGTATGTGTAAAAATACACCCCAAAACACATTATACTACTTCTCCTGAGTACGGCTGTCCGGGTACCACATATGTGGCACTTTTTTACACCCTAAGTATGCTAAGGGGCCCAAAGTCAATGAGTACCTTTAGGATTTCACAGGTCATTTTGCGACATTGTTGGTTTCAAGACTACTCCTCATGGTTTAGGGCCCCTAAAATG